>NW_001890104.1:4676-6324 GCF_000143565.1 Laccaria bicolor S238N-H82 | reverse complement strand
TTTGCAGCTAAAGACGACGATACAGCGTCCGTGATTGGTAAACGGAAATTCGTTCTTCACGGTGAGTTTTCCCCCAGGTAATACCATAACTCTTTCTCATCTTTTGACCCGAGTAGATGATCTCCACCGATCAGTCGAAACACTTGTACGCTACCTAGCCGATCGTCGACCGAAGCTCAAAGCTGCGTTAGAAGTCGTCAACATCACACCTCAGACCCAAGCGGAGAAATACCCACCGCTCTCAACTACCACCGTCGAAGACCTGTTTGCCCTACCCAACGCGCCTTTATCCGCTCTCATTCCCGAACAGCTTCTACGGTTCGCGCAGATCGTGGACACGGCGCTCTATAAATCGTATTTGATCATTCGACCGACTTTGCTGAGCTTGTTGTGCCGCATTGCGAATTGGTGTGAGGTTGAGGAGGATTTGAGGGCGCGTCAGGTTTGTCGTCATCGCAATTGCGCGGATTTAGTTGGACGTTGACTTCTTATCTAGAAATATGCGGAACTTAGGGACCTTTATCATGGGAAAGGCATGCATTCAAAGGCGTTGGGTCTCTTGCGAGAGTGAGTTTTCAACCATGCTTTTCGCTCCCGATCTTTCTCTAAGGAAAGGACATAGATTGAGTGAAAAGGAGACAGACATGGAAGACAAGCTGGAGCCTTTTATCACGTACTTGCAAAAGCTGGGCCCTGAACATATTAAGCAGATTTTCGAGTCATCAAGATGGGTTTTTAGCATGGATAAGAATATCGCCTTCAGGGTACGCATTCGACTTCTTTCCACTCCAACAATGTCCTCAACTTGGCGTAGATATTTACATCGGAAGACGTAGAACTTCCACGACAATCCGTTACAGATTACTTGGAGAAGATCGACCCGAAATTGGCGGCCCAATACCTTGAATATGTCATTGCGGACAAGCAAGAAGAGAATCCTGCGTTCCACGATCGGTCAGCAGAGCTTTACTTCAGCATGACGGTTACTGCGGGGAAGAGAGGTGACGAGAGTAAGTCTTGTGTCGATTTCTGGTGACTGATCTAACCTCTCAGTTTAGAAACACGAAAGGAAGCGTACGCAAAACTACTCAGCTTTGTGGATACAAACGATCGATTTGGTGTTGATAGGCTGTATGGTTTGCTCTCGTCTACGGGTAACACCCTTTCTGATCTCTGTTGGTCAATTAAAACTGAGTTTTCTGTTCAGATCTCTATGAAGCGAGAGCCATCCTTCTCGGGCGACTGGGGCGGCATGACCAAGCTCTCGAGCTGTACGTCTACCGTTTACACGATTACTTGAAAGCGGAACAGTAAGTCCAATGACTTATCTCCCTTACCCATTACACAAACCAGCCACAAGGTACTGTAAACGTGTCTATCAACCTGGCACAGAATCAAGCAGTGTATTCCTCACATTGTGCCGGATCTATCTGCGACCCACGGTCGAAACGTCAACAGACTTATTGCAGCCCGCTCTCGACCTTATCAGTCGACACAATCCTCGACTCGACGCCGTAGAGACCTTACAACTGTTACCTCCTCTGGTTACGACCCGGGACGTTAAAGCGTTTTTGATAGAATCGCTTCGTGCGCCAATATTCGACACCAAGGTTGTTAGCCAGATCAGCAAAGCGAGGAAAGATCAAAT
>NW_001890104.1:3642-4626 GCF_000143565.1 Laccaria bicolor S238N-H82 | reverse complement strand
TTTTAAGATGAGATGCCTTCTCAATGGCAGTTTTGATATAATTCAAGTCAACAGATGAGTTCAGCTTTTGAATGGCTAATTTGACAGGGGCGGAAGATGCTGAAGGCTTTTGTTTCCACAGAAAATATGAGTGCTCTGCAATGATAGCTGTGACTAAGCAGTGAAGTAGTAGTTATGATGGAGTGGTCAGAAATGAAAACATACCAATACATAGGAAGGCAATATCTCCAAAGGTTTTGACATTGCCATTCTAGAGAGAATTACATTGTAGTCAGAATACTGAATAACAGTGATGAGTGAAGATTTACAAAAGGCCAGTCTGTATCATTGAGGACATTCTCCACCTAGAAATGGTGATTGGTTTAGTTAATGTAGATTAATTGCCATTCATAAAAAAGAAAAATGGACAGAAAAGAAAATTTACTTACAGGCTGTTTGAAGAAGTACAGTAGCATAAAAGTGTTGCTAAAAAGTTTACAAGTGAACTCACAATCTTATGATTCTTAGTAAAATGAAAGGTGAAGAAGGCTGAGACTTACTAGCTATTTAAACCATGGGCAAAACCCAGAGCAGGCTCTTGTCAGCAACAAGCAGGAAGGGCTAGCCAGATCCTGACTTACATGCTGTTCAAAACCCAGAGCATGCTCTAGTCAGCAACAAGCAGGAAGGGCCAGCCAGATCCTGACTTACATACTGTTCAAAACCCAGAGCATGCTCTTGTCAGCAACAAGCAGGAAGGGCCAGCCAGATGCTGACTTACATCCTGTTCAAAACCCAGAGCATGCTCTTGTCAGCAACAAGCAGGAAGGGCCAGCCAGATGCTGACTTACATCCTGTTCAAAACCCAGAGCATGCTCTTGTCAGCAACAAGCAGGAAGGGCCAGCCAGATGCTGACTTACATCCTGTTCAAAACCCAGAGCATGCTCTTGTCAGCAACAAGCAGGAAGGGCCAGCCAGATCCTGACTTACAACCTGTCAAAACC
>NW_001890104.1:1704-3592 GCF_000143565.1 Laccaria bicolor S238N-H82 | reverse complement strand
AAGATGCAGCTACAGGAGGAAATAGAAAACGACGTACACTCGATCTCCTTTTACAAAAGTGGTGACGCCTTCCCCAACCTCCTCAACGTCTCCTGCAAGGTCCAACCCCAGGACAGCGGGGAACTCCTCAATAAAGAGCCCGTATTTGTGGATCTTCCAATCAGCTGGGTTGAGCGAGGTGGAGCGGATTTTAACCAGAAGCTCTCCGGGACCTGGCTTGGGAATGGACTTGGATCCAACGACGAAGTCGGCAAACTTTGCAGGGACTAAAAGAGCTTTCTGTTGTGTGGCCATAGCTTATTGCTAGGGTGTGGATGCGTGAGCTTCAGAAACAATGATGTAGGAAGGTAAGGAGTTTACGATGTTTTGAGGCTACTTATGTTTCCCCTTGGTTTCCCCATCATTCATCGAATTGCACCATCTTGATGGGGAAGTTGGTAAGCTACTGGCGCTGGCTTAGGAAGCAACTTTGTAATCGGAAGGTGTCAGTTGAACTGAGGTAAAAGCTCAGTTGTGAATGACGTTACCGAAGAACACAAAAGAGCATCGCATAGGGCCACCAATAGTTGGAGGTGATTCTTTTTGTGAAATATTCGTCACTCGACGGGTACAGTCATTCACCGGTCAATGAGGCACCCAAATAAAGAATGGTGTCAGAAATTTTAAATACAAGGGATATGGACATTATAAACTGAGAGAAGTGTGCGCATACATCGTACCCTATGTAATATCTAGTTACAAACTCAAATTCACGTTGTTGAATAATATATCGCATGCTATCTGTGCTGCAAACGAAGATCAGTGCAAAACCAGTCAATGAGGCAGATGTCACGCTGTCCCAATTTGGGCATTTTGCTTAGTCACTTCAGTTTCCCATCGCTTCATCAGACGTCTGTGGCACGTGTGACAGAATGTGACCTTCTCCCTTTCAAGTGTGATTTGGTCCATTCAGTGGTTTTTGGTTCACTGGAGCATCAGCTCAGCTCAAAACTCTTGTAATTGAATATTTATGGTATGCCTTGAGATATTATCAAACAAAAATGGCTCTTTTCCGAAATCTAAGGCCAAGATCACTCAGATAATATTCAGTTTTATGGTGAATGAGCACTTATCTGCAGATATCAAGAGATCAAAACATGCTACACCTTAGAAACTTGGGATTACTATAAAGACTATATATGCGCACACAACGGAGAAAGAATTAAATAAATAGCTTGAGAACTGACCCCAGAAAAGTGTTTTGACTCATTGACTAGTGTGACTCAGTGACCGGTGAATGACTGTATATCCTCAGTCTTCACTCGTTTCCGTGGACGGTGTGGATCCCTTTCCCACGCCCAGCACGAAGTTCTGCAAGGGATAGAAGGTAAATACTTCGCTGAGTATTGAGGGGGTGTAAAATGCGCTCACCAGCAAGGCCTTCCCCTCCTCATTGACATCATCGTCGCCGTCCCCATCCTCCTTGCTGTCTTGACCATCGTCCTGTTTTACTGGAAGGGGTTTGGGTGCCCTCCTAGGTGGCTCGGGCACTTGAAGTCCGGGATTCGGCGATGACTAAACGACGCCATTCCCGTTGGTCATATAGCTGGACAAAAAGTGGCCTCCAGGACCATGGCTGTTGACAGATAGGTCAAATCAGCTTCTTGAGATTCATGAATTTGAACACAAACATTACAAGCATCTCAACGTAGAATGCCTTCTGCCATTTGGTCGAGGTAGACGTGGGTTCAACTGTTGACAAGGTACCAGGATTTCTTAATGTCTTTATAGCAATCGGTTGAGATACGCATCGTCACCAAACCTGTGACTTCAGGCGACGAGACATAGAAGGCCAGCAGCTGTGGTGTACGATTGCCGGAAATTTGTCATGCGCAGAGTAAGTTGTGCC
>NW_001890104.1:0-1654 GCF_000143565.1 Laccaria bicolor S238N-H82 | reverse complement strand
CCAGCCAGATGCTGACTTACATCCTGTTCAAAACCCAGAGCATGCTCTTGTCAGCAACAAGCAGGAAGGGCCAGCCAGATGCTGACTTACATCCTGTTCAAAACCCAGAGCATGCTCTTGTCAGCAACAAGCAGGAAGGGCCAGCCAGATCCTGACTTACAACCTGTTCAAAACCCAGAGCATGCTCTTGTCAGCAACAAGCAGGAAGGGCCAGCCAGATGCTGACTTACAACCTGTTCAAAACAACCAGAGCATGCTCTTGTCAGCAACAAGCAGGAAGGGCCAGCCAGATGCTGACTTACATACTGTTCAAAACCCAGAGCATGCTCTTGTCAGCAACAAGCAGGAAGGGCCAGCCAGATGCTGACTTACATCCTGTTCAAAACCCAGAGCATGCTCTTGTCAGCAACAAGCAGGAAGGGCCAGCCAGATGCTGACTTACATCCTGTTCAAAACCCAGAGCATGCTCTAGTCAGCAACAAGCAGGAAGGGCCAGCCAGATGCTGACTTACATACTGTTCAAAACCCAGAGCATGCTCTTGTCAGCAACAAGCAGGAAGGGCCAGCCAGATGCTGACTTACATACTGTTCAAAACCCAGAGCATGCTCTTGTCAGCAACAAGCAGGAAGGGCCAGCCAGATGCTGACTTACATCCTGTTCAAAACCCAGAGCATGCTCTAGTCAGCAACAAGCAGGAAGGGCCAGCCAGATGCTGACTTACATACTGTTCAAAACCCAGAGCATGCTCTTGTCAGCAACAAGCAGGAAGGGCCAGCCAGATGCTGACTTACAAACTGTTCAAAACCCAGAGCATGCTCTTGTCAGCACCAGAACAGTCCAAGCAAAATCTGAACTTACATTCTGTTAATAACCAAAGCACATCCTTGTTAACATCTAGTTGAGATCAGTGAGACATTGGCTTACATTCTGTTTATATATATCATTTTGTTCTACATTTGGATAGTTAAGCAATTTTTACATACCATATGTGGAAAATATTGCAATATATTTTCAACTATCTCCATCCACTCTCTCTTTCTTTTGAATAATTTCCAACCTGGAAATATAACTCTATCATTTTTGATAATCAGCAATCTAACTTCATATAATTAAACATGAAGAAACTACCTTGTAATTGCATATTTAATTGACAGAGACAGATTATTTTTCTGCACTGTCAGAAAAAGCTGTAAGATTGTATCATCTGAGAGAGTAGCCGCTGTCTTCCTCAGCAATTCACTGCAGTCACTTGTGAGGTTTTGCATGTCTGTTGAATAAAATTAATTTGTTGACTACCAATGAATGAATTTGTTACACCTCGAAAATATACATGTTCCTTGGGGGGATATTTTTTCTTATAGAGTTGCTGACCAAACTGTTCTTGAAACCTAGCAACTGATTCTTCTGGAGCTTTAATTGCAGCATCTTCAACATTCATTCCAGCATCAACCAGGTGTTCAATGGTTTGGGCATCAAGCATGTCTGCTTTTGTAAACAAGACAATGACAGGAACTGTTTACAAAAAGAAAAGGTTAGATTCAAGAGGTTATCAATAGTTTACATACCTCTACCAGTCCCACACTCAGCAAAGAAATTCAACTCTGCCCTTGTGATTGGTCTGGCTTCATCATTGATTGGGATGCAGTACCTATA
>NW_001890105.1:9262-10158 GCF_000143565.1 Laccaria bicolor S238N-H82 | reverse complement strand
TATATTAGTAAACTTTGTAGTATAAGTTTGCTTAAGTGTTCAGGGTATAGAGCAGACATCCAAATATGGTAATCCATTAAAAATAGTCATAAAATCTGTGAAAATTGAAGGATGGTGCTTATTGTTAGTAATGATGTTGGGTAACAGTTTCAGGCTCTAGGGTAGATTTCCAAATATGGTAATCTACCTGCATATAATGAGAAAATAAGAAAAAAATAAGAAAAACATAGAAATATTTTTTATTGATGGTGATGATGCTGGGGTAATTTGTTTAGAATCCAGAAGAAGACTTATATAGGAAGATTTACTGGTTTGTGATAAAAATGTACCCAGAAAGACAGAAAAAAGGAGAAAAAGTAGAAATTGGTTTCTATTGCCTTTGCAAAAAAAGGAGGACTCGTTTCTGCCATGCTTGCAATGGCCTCTAACACAAGTAAAATAAGTGCACAACTGGCCAAAGGAAGAAACAATATGGATGTACCCTTTGGTGGAATCAATATGATTTTTGCAGGAGACTTTGCACAGCTTATGCCAGTCCAAGGCCAGGCCCTTTACAATGGGACTGTTGGCACATCAGTGGATGCCTCCATGTCAGAACGTGGGCAGCAATCTGCTATAGGTAAAGCACTTTGGCACCAAGTGACTACTGTTGTGATGCTACGGAAAAATATGAGACAAAATACACAATCAGTGGAAGATGCCAAGCTAAGGACAGCTCTAGAAAATATGAGATATGCAGCATGTACTGTTGATGACATTATATTTTTAAGAAGTCGTGTTGCAGGAAGGAGACCTAACCAGCCAAAGTTGGCTGACAAACGTTTCAGAAATGTCTCTATCATTACTGCTTTGAACTCCCAGAAGGATCGAATTAATGAATTAGGTTCTGCACGTTT
>NW_001890105.1:6802-8119 GCF_000143565.1 Laccaria bicolor S238N-H82 | reverse complement strand
AAAGCTGGACAAAACATTTTATTCATTTGGTAATCAAGGAAAAATATTGTCAGAAGGATACAAAAAAGTTATCAGAGGTCTTGAAACTTTAGAAAATGTTAGGAATGATGTGCGTGCATCACTTAAACAAGAAAACTCAGATTATGAGTCCTTACGAGTTTACGAGTAAGACTCATTCTTTATCAACTGAGGACTTAGACAAATTTTTCATTGATTCATTGATTTACCTTTCATCACCGCGGGAACCTTTTCTCTTAAGGAGAGAAGCAGCCATAAAATCAGGAAAAATGGCAAATAAATTGGCCAAAAATGTGTAGAAAATCAGAATATTGCTTAGTAAGTTGGAGAGGCTGTGTTCAGGGTTCAGGGTCCATATCCAAATATAGAAAGCTGTCTGAAAAATGGAAACAGATAGGTTGAGAAGCAGTGCAAAATAAGTGAAAAATAAGCATGGTATTCACCATTGCCATGATCATGAATGGGCTGTGTTCAGGGTTCAGGGTCCATCTCTAAAAATAGAACAAAGCCAGATAGATTGTATAACATGATTACAAAATATGCCAAAAAAGGGAAGAAAAATCGGAATGATATTTGCTGTTGTCATGATATTGAAGGGGCTGTGTTCAGGGTCCATATCTAAATATAGACAGAAAAAAAAACAACTCAGAGAAAACAGCTGGAAAGTGAAGAAACTTGTACACAATAATTTAGCTATATTTGGGCAGATTCCCATATTTGGAAGTGTATCCTGGACCCTGAATACAGCCTCTCCAATACTATAGCAGCATTAAATATCAGAAATGTGATTATATCATCTGACTAGCCTTCTTTCTTATGCAGATATTGGTCAAAATACATGACCATTTTCAAAAAGTGTCCAATTTTTTCAGTATTTTGTGTTTTTCTCAATAAGGAATGATCTGTGTGACATTATTTATATATATTTGTAAAGCTAAGCAAAGGGGCTACAATTCTTGTTAATAAAGCTAAGTGAGAGGCAGTGTTTCTGGTACCGTGGGAAAATTGACCTGAAAAGGAAATTAGGGACAGTTTTATAGAGCATGCTGTTATATTTCTCAATGTGGTCACAAAATGTGACTAGCTATTTTCTTTCCTGAGATATATGCAAAGACACCTATTTATTCATGTTTTTATATATTTTTCTCAATAAGAAATCATCCTGGTCATATGATTTCAGTACATTTAGAAATGTATGACATGGGGCTATAATTCATGTACTGTGGGAAAAAGTTCCCAAATAAGGAATGTGGACATGCCCTAAACTTCCTGGGTACTTCAAAGCTTCTGGTAATAATA
>NW_001890105.1:0-937 GCF_000143565.1 Laccaria bicolor S238N-H82 | reverse complement strand
TCTGATGATTCTGATAATTCTGATAATGATGGAGATGAGCTTAATATAAATAAACACTCAACTAGTATTGAGCTGATGATAGTGATGATGAATTTGTCAGCGAAAGCAGAATAACCTACCCATTTCTTAGAGACCATCCTCTCTATAAAACACATCAAGCTCAATTTAATGAGAAAAAAAGTAATGTTGTCCCAAACTTTGTTGGAGGCTCACTGCCAAGATGTGACAGAGGAGACAGAGAGTATTATTGTGCCACCATGCTTGCTTTATTCAAGCCTTGGAGAACTGGTCATGATCTGAAATCTGAGGAAGACACTTGGGATGAAACCTTCAATGACTATGAATTCACAGTGCAACAGAGGCAATATATGCAGAACTTTAATATTAGATATGAGTGTAATGATGCTAGAGATGATTTTTCTGCTCAACAAAAAAAGGGAGATTCAGAAGGAATATTTCCCCAGTGGATGTCAAATGAGACAATGTTGGATCTTGATGAATTAAATGCATATGATGGTGCTCACTTTGGGGATGCAGAGTATTATGAAAATGATGAAGAGAATATTCCAAATAAATATACAGCACTTGGAAAATATGGAAGGGCAAATCAAGAGCAAATGAATGCTACAAAAATTGCAATAAAAGAAGCTGGCTGGCTGGATGAATCCCCAAATGGAATAAGTGAAGTTGACAAGGAACCAATCCAACCTGATATACTACAGTCTAGTTCCAAATGGAAAGCTTCAGTTGATCAAAATAGACAGGAGGAGTTGGCTCAAAGAAATAAAAATATCCCAGCTCAGAAAAATATAAAAAACCAACAGATAGACCCCAATGAAAATGATGTAAAAATTGTTGACCAATCATATCTTACAAAAGACTTCAAAGCCAAAGAAAAATCAGCACAAAGGATGATTGATAAAGTTGTAAAAAAATA
>NW_001890106.1:6596-10064 GCF_000143565.1 Laccaria bicolor S238N-H82 | reverse complement strand
ATTAGTTCAGTGCCAATGTGATCCCTCCCCCGCACCCTTTCCTTTCTTCACACAACAAACAGGTGCCACGTCAGTGACGTGACAACCGACAACGACCGAACCACACTTTAATCACCGCCACCTTCCCCAACCATGGTTCGACGCCCCAAACCACCACTACACATGCCAACAACAACAACAACGAGGCGACGCCACATCACCAGCCAAATGGATGACAGGTGACGGTGACGACCTGGCATGTCAACGAGTGCCCAACACCATGAAAAGTGACGAATGCCCAGCACCACCACTCGAGCCCAGGTGAGTCGTTACAACCCTGTCATCTCACTCCTTCCTTTGACATTGAATCCAGGTGCTACGTCGCTGTTAGCAACGTGGCAACCAAACGACGAACAACGGCCAATTCGTCGTTCATTGTTGTCATCCATCTTATGACCCACCGGTGAGCACCCCTGTCCCAACCCACGTCTCTAACATTACATGACACAATGATGACACCGCGCTGCAACGACGACACGACGACAATGACAGTGGACGGTGGAACGACCGACACAACGACATCTGATGACACGACAAGAAGAGGGGGGCGCCACCTTGACTTATGTACTGATTGATTAGACTACATAGTGTACATTATACCTGACCCTAATGTCCACCCGTTGTGGGTTTTCGACCCCCCAAACCCTGTACAAACCCCTACCACCACCCCTGAAATACCCTTACCCATGGAAAGGGTACGGGTTTGCATCAGGTAAGGGTAAAGGTAGGTGTGAAAACACCCGCGGGTTACCCGTGCTCATCACTAAACATACATAGGTTGATAATATTGTGCATGATTGATAAAAGCCAGACTTGTAATTCTAAGTACTCAACTGGATGATCGTCGCTGGCATGTCACCAACACCCTGGTGGAGGGCAGCCCTGCACTGGGTTATGACATTCAAGGTACACCCAGCCACTCCAGTGGTATGGGACATTGTTGCTGATGGCCCACACATAGTTACTGGGACACTGTTCTTCGAGGGAGGGAGGACACCATTTGTCAAGGGAGGGAGGATGCCATTTGTCAAGGGAGAGAGGGGGCCATTCATTGAGGGAGGAAGAAGACTGTCCTTTGAGGGAGGGAGGAGGCTGTTCTACCTAATACACAGGAGTAGTGTTTAAAGGTTCAGTCCATAGGACTGCAAAAACTGGTGGACTGAACTGAACTGGACCATGGTCCGGTCTTTTTTTTGGTTGCAGTTGCCCAAATTTGGGGTTGGTCCGGTTTCTGGTTGCCTCATTTCAAAAATCTTTTAAAACCGTTCAAAGACTGGTTTTAATCAGTTGCAACCAGTTAAACGGTCACATGCGTTACATAGCCTTGTAACCACGTTTATTACCTTTTATTGGGTTTTTGTTTCATCAAAAACAGTTAAGAATTGAGAAAGATATAACCAAATCCATATTTTACCCAAGTCTCTAGGAGATGTAATTTGGCTTCATTCATAGCTATGTCAAATCTTCATTAAATCTCTTAAAAATTGGTAGAATGACGGGTAGTTACATGCTTTACTATGGTATATAACCTGTTTATGTTTCAGAGTAATAATAGTTGAGGTACAAATGGTTTATATTGGTATAATAAATGATACACAAAAAAACCAGTCTAGATCGGTCTGAATCAGTTCCATAGACTGCAAAAGACCAGTCCTAGGTGGTTCAGTTCGGTTCCCTCAATATCTGGGTTGATCCTAGACTGGTTGTGGTCCATGGTTGTGTGTTTTGGGGGCAAAAAACCAGACTGAACTGAACTTGTGAACACTACACAGGAGGCCATTCATCAGAAGGAGGTCATTCTTTGGAAGGAGGTTATCCATTGGGAGGAGACCATTTGTTGAGGGAGGGAGAAAACCACTTGCCAATGAGAAGGCCATTCATCAATGGAGGGAGGAGGCCATCCCCTGAGGGAGGCTTTTCATTGAGGGAGGGGGAAGACCATTCATTGAAGGCAGGAGGAGGCTGTTCGTCAGGAGTAGGCCATTCATTGAGTGAGAGAAGCTGTTTGTTGAGGAAGGAAGAAGACTGTTTGTTGAGAGAGGAGGCCATTTGTCAAGGGCAGTAGGAAGCCATTTGTTGAGTCATCAAAAGACATGGCCATCTGTTCAACATCTGTTGATGTGGTGGAAAGGAAGAACTATGAGTTTTCGCATTGTCAACGTGATTGCATGATATCGGAGTTTGAACAGACTTGAATGGAATGTTTGGGTTTAGTTTGTCATTGTCCTTTCACACGAATGCATCAAGCTTGGCAATCAAGATAGTGTGAGATTTGAGGGAGTACTTGTAAAGTACATGTAAGTATGACTAGGACATGCCTGAGCTATGACTACAAGACAACCAGTCAGTGATTCCATACAAACACATGACTTTTTACTCACCTTCTCAAGACTTTTAATTGACTGTGTCTGACTCTGCTTTTTACTGAGGGTTAGCATGGAGAAAGAATAGTGTTTGAAAGTCTGGTTCGGTCCGGTTTTTTGATGCCCAGGGGTGTTAACCGTAACCGTAACCGGTCTGCCTTTTCCCCAGAAGTCAAAAGACCAGACCAGACTGGTTTCGGTCTGTATCGGTTTTAACCGGTTTATGACCGGTCTTTAGGCCAATATTTTAAAATTATGAATCGGTAAATTTATTAACATCTCTAATAGCTTCAAAACGAGCCCAAGAACGTTAAATTCCGTTAGGAATTGGTGCTTCTATAAAATAAGTCTGGTACATCTATTATTCCCAAAAGTAATTTACATTTTAATTCATATCTCTCTCGTTTTTTTACCAAATTGTACGTTCTTGGGTGCGTTTTAAAGGGTATTTAAGGGGCTACAAAAGACCGGTCCAAACTGGTCAAGACCGGTTCACGTTAACCGGTTTTTTTGCGGTCTTTACATTTCAAAAATAAAAGACCATAACCGCAGGTCCGGTCTTTTGCGGTCTTGGTCCGGTCTGGTTATGGTCTTTTTCCAGTCACAAGACCGGACTTCCAAACACTAAGAAAGAAGGTGTCATGGTGAAGGGTTCATCCTGGGGATGTCTCAGCATAGGGCATGGGTGTGGGATGGTTCGTGACAGCTGCATCCACAGGTCAACACACCATTAAGAATTAAAATTTGCAAATGGAATGGATTTCAGAATTTGTCTCTTTGGCAGGCAAAACTTATTTTGAGCAAACCTTCATTTTGGAAACACAGTTGCAGATAAATTCAAATAACAAGTGCATCAATTTTATTTATTCTGTCGGTGAACAATGGGAAAACACACTGTGAAAATTAACATTGTCCCATAGACCTGTCCTAATCACAAAAAAGGTGCATAAATGTTTCATTTGTCAAAGATCTTTCCAAGGCTTTGCTCAACTGCCCAATCATCCCTTGTTAAATGTTTGAGGTGCTTACTATGACAGGCTACCTTGTAGGGTATCACTCAGCCATG
>NW_001890106.1:0-4682 GCF_000143565.1 Laccaria bicolor S238N-H82 | reverse complement strand
GGATCGATGCTCCAGCGCTCGACTCCCTCTTCAGCGCCGCTTCTCAAGGTACCATCACCCTCCATTCCATTACACTTACTCTAATTCAACGCAGGCGGGATCCAACATATCATCCTCGGTCCGTCTTGTTTCACCCCACTCACACCCACACTAACTAACGCCCCTCACCCCATGTAGCAATGCCCCACAGAGGCCGCCTCAATCTCCTCACAGACCTCCTCAAATTCTCCCCCACAGCCATGTTCCACAAAATTAAAGGCGGCTCTGAGATCCCTGAATACCTAGACGCGGAGGGCGACGTGCTTAGCCACCTTGGTGAGTTTCTTTTCTTCTCATAGCTCGCTATATACGTTACTCACGCCCGATATCAACACACGTAGTTGCATCACCAACGCTCGACTATGGTGCCCAACATCCATTGAAAGTGTCACTACTACCTAACCCTTCTCATCTTGGTACGCCCTCTTTCTTGCTAGTCTTAGCATATGCGGCTGGGTACCTAACAACTGGATAATCACAGAGGCAGCCAACCCCGTTGCACTAGGCAAAACCCGCGCCAAGCAATTCGCACTACTTAAGACGTCCCTGGCGGAGTGTAAGTTGGGAGATAAGGTGATGTGCGTGCAGCTGCATGGTGATGCGAGTTTTACGGGGCAGGGTGTGGTTATGGAGAGTCTTGGGTTGAGTGCGTTTTTGGTTTGCGTTTCAAGCCGCATATATGCTGACTGACGACTGGGGGGATAGGTAATTTACCGCATTTCACGAGTGGAGGGAGCGTTCATCTCGTTGTTGAGTGAGTTTCTGTTCTCGACCTCTCGTCCTGGGGTCGTTTCTGATATGTTGTTTCTTCTAGCAACAAGTATTTCATCCACCTCGCTGGCAAATTAAAGAACTAACATCTTGAATGTAGTATTGGATACACGACACCCGCATCAGGTGCCCGTTCCTCGATGTACTGCTCGGATATAGGGAAGATGATCAATGCGCCCGTGCTTCATGTTAATGGGGATCATCCGGAAGGTGTGTACTTCCTTTTTCGTCCTTGAGAAAGAGGCTGATGGGTGATACAGATGTGGTTCGTGCTATGGATATCGCGTTTCGGTACAGGAACTATTTCCGCAAGGTTCGTTTGCTTCCTTCATACGGGAAGGGTAATACATATCAAAGCTAACGATGGCAGGACATCATTGTGGATCTTTTGGTTTATCGAAGATGGTATGTTCATCTCTTCCCTCGTCTTCTCTTACACTGGCTAACGCATCTTTTGAAGGGGGTCAGCTTCCAACACCTCTCCCACACTTCAGTTTCGAAAACTGACATTGCATTACAGACACAACGAACTCGACTTGCCCGGAATCACCAGCCCACTGATGTACGAAAAGATAGCAGCCCGGCAGTCCGTTCCCCAAATATACGAAGCGAAGCTCATTGTGCGTCTTCTCCCCCCCATTCCCCTCCTTACTCTCCTAACACCTCTCAACTCAAAACAGAAAGAGAAAGTGATGTCCGAATACGACATCGGCGCCGTCCGAACCACATACAAAGCCCACCTCGAATCGGAGCTTGCAAAAGTATCATCTTATGAGCCTACAGCGTCGATGTTGGAGGGCCAGTGGGGTGGGATGGTTTGGCCTGCTACTTCCGAGGCGGTGTGGGATCCCGAGACGGGGGTTGAGGGTGATGTGTTGATTAGGGTTGGGAGGGGGAGTGTTGCTATTCCGGATGGGTTTGTGAGTCTTTTTCTGTTCTGTAACGCGAAGAAGAAGGATGCGGACTGATGAGGTGTGATAAACAGGAGATCCATCCGAAGCTGCAAAGGCATGTTAAGAATCGGTTGTTGAGTGTTGAGACGGGTAAAGGGATCGATTGGGCTACTGCTGAGGTTTGTTTTCTTCTCCTTCGTCTCTCTTCAGTTGTTAAACGGCTTTGTGCGCATAGGCAATGGCATTCGGCTCCCTTATGCTCGAACGGTACGATGTCCGTATATCGGGACAAGACGTTGGCAGGGGAACGTTCAGCCACCGACACGCCATGTTGGTCAACCAAAAGACGGAGGGGGTGATTGTGCCGTTGAATGATGATGAGGTGGTTGGTGCGCAGGGAAGATTGGAGTTGGCGAACAGTTCGTTGAGCGAGATGGCTGTTCTTGGGGTGCGTTTCTTCGGTTTGTTAATGGGGTGTTGCTGACTGAGGTGTTTGCTTACTTTAGTTTGAGTATGGTGCGAGCTGGGAACGACCGAACCTTTTGCCGATTTGGGAGGCGCAGGTGAGTTTGTTGCTTCGTTGTATGGTTGTATGCGCGGTTTGACGATGTGTTGGTGTAGTTTGGCGATTTCTTCAATGGTGCGCAGGTTATCATTGACACGTACATCTCTTCTTCGGAAAGTACGTAGTCTGCTGTTTCTGATCATTGTCTTCCGATTTGACGTTCTTCGCAGCCAAGTGGCTCAAACAAAGTGGGATCGTTATGATGCTCCCGCATGGGCTTGATGGTGCTGGACCCGAGCATTCTTCGTCGAGGATCGAACGGATGCTTCAGGTTTCGTGCCTTCCTCCTCCCCTTATCCCCGCCGCTCACTTGTGAACAGTTGACGAATGACCGATACGATGGCTCCGAGCCGGCCAACATCAACATGCACGTCGTCTTCCCAACGACACCAGCACAGTACTTCCACCTCTTGCGCAGGCAAATGAAGCGCAACTTCCGGAAACCTCTCATCCTTGCGGGGCCGAAAGGGCTTTTACGTTTGTCGGTATGTTCGGTTCTCCCTTTTTACCTGCGAGGTTTTGCTGATGACTTGGTTGTACAGGCCGCTTCGTCTTCTCTGGCGGATATGGAGCCCGGGACTCGGTTCCAGCCTGTCCTCGATGACCCAGTGGCAGCTCAGGACAAGGAAAAAGTCAAGCGTGTGGTCATGCTTTCCGGCAAGGTATACTACGAGCTCATCAAAGCCCGCCATGATCGGTCGCTCGACCAAGGCGTGGCGTTCATCCGGATTGAGGAGCTCGCTCCGTTCCCGTTTGATATGCTTGAGTCTGTGCTGAAGGGGTACGAGAATGCGAAGGAGTGGGTGTGGGTTCAGGAGGAGCCTAGGAATCAGGGGGCGTGGGGGCATGTGGTGTTTAGGATTGAGAGTGTGTTGCAAGGGATGGGCGTGGGGAGAGGGGAGGCGAGGTTGAGGTATGTGGGGAGGAGGGAGAGTGCGGTTCCTGCGCCGGGCGTTGGGGCGATTTATCAGAGGCAGCAGGGAGAGGTGATTAGGGGTGCGCTTGAGGGGATGTACTAGATACTTGGGCGTTGGTTGGCGTTGGAGGTTTTGTGTAGATACTTGGAATTGGACATTACATTCTCTCTCGGTTACTTTCGAGCGCTCGCGTTTGACTTGGCAAACTCCAATTATGGTTAATTATGAAAAAATCTTGGACGTACCTTTTGAAAAAGATACATCAAAACGGTGTGAACGCGCGGGAACTCTTCTTTCTCCTCTGCCCCATGGCACGAAGAACGCGTTTGCTGGCCTGTGGAGCTCTCTTGTCCACTCTTTTTCTTACACTTCTCCTCTTACGTGACGCGACAAGCTCTTTCGATCAGAGCCACCATCCCTACGACGACTTTGACACATCACCAACCCACTCCGTCCAAGCACCTCTCCCAGTCCCCGCGCCCACACCCGAATGGTGCCAATACAACGACTGTTTAAAAGGCCATTGGGCAGCACGCACTCCCCCATTCCGAAACCTCGCAGACTTTCAAGAAGCGTACAAGAACACGCAAGAACCTATATGGTCCCGTGCGCCTATCCCTTCGCCTTCGATATCTGGGG
Organism: Laccaria bicolor S238N-H82; assembly: GCF_000143565.1. Taxonomy (NCBI): domain Eukaryota; kingdom Fungi; phylum Basidiomycota; class Agaricomycetes; order Agaricales; family Hydnangiaceae; genus Laccaria; species Laccaria bicolor. The sequence continues at coordinate 858 of NW_001890106.1, read as the reverse complement.
TGGAAGTGACCGATGAGGAGAGGAAGGTGTTGGAGGAACAGAGGTTGGTTGATTTGATGAATTATGTTTGGGTTCCAAGTGGGAAGATGAAGGAGTGGGATCCGGAGGAGTTTGTTGTTCAGATGTTGAGGACTCCGGGTGGGTTGATACTTATTGGCGGTGAGTGCGCTTTGTTGTTGTATTTACGGACGACGCTAATACTCACGTAGACTCGATATCCCAGCAGCATTCGCATGCCCTGGGCTATTCTCTTCGTGCGGCTGATATCCGATTCGACCATAACCCGCCTCATCTGCCCTTGTACGCACACCAAGGCATCCATATGCATGCCTTGCGACAAAATGACCCTACCACCCTCCGCCTCCTCGCGCGCGCTGGTGTTCCCGAGTCGAGGTTGTTACGGCCCATTATTACGATGGTGGAGGATCATATGTTGATACATGAACAGGATATTAGGAAGATTACGGAAGGGTTGGGCGCGTCAAAGGAGTATTATTGGTATCATGATTATAAGAGGGTCGAGGGGTGGGAAGGGTTTGTTGAGGATGCTGCTAGGCCACGAGAGGGCGAGGAGGGGACGGTTACGGAGGATACCGTGTTGGTTATGAATGGTGGTGCGCATGTAGGTTTTGTCTTTCTTTCTTTTGCAGGTATTGATGTAATACAGTGGTCAAGACACGAGCTCTCAATGCTTCCAGCCGGAAAATCCGACGAAGAAGAACAATCTCGCGTAGTAGCTACATACAAACAAATGGTTCGTTTGTTCGCTCCCCCTCATGCCCCCCTTACTTACCCTCCTCCCAGATGAACCTCGTCATATCCCGGCTCTCCCCAATCCCCCAACTCTCCGTAATCTAC
>NW_001890107.1:7530-10044 GCF_000143565.1 Laccaria bicolor S238N-H82 | reverse complement strand
ACCGTTAGATATGGCAACAGGGAGTGGTCAGCTTTGTTTTCGCGGCAAACACCGTTGTTTGCCCACCTGCCGAGTTGTGTGCCGGACATAACTATTACAAAATACCATTTTCCCACAATAATTACCTTACTTGAGCTCATAAAATGTTGAGCACTAACAGTTCTGAGAGTGCGTCGGAGATGGTAAGTACACAATCTCCTGTCTATTTGCTTTTTAAATTTGTTTGTTATTTTTATGTTATGATACTTCTGCTATGTAAATTGTTCTCTACCAACACTGTCCAGCTTTCAGCCAGTCACATTATGCTGTTCAAAAAATTAGTCAAAATTCGAAATTCTTTTTCAGCCACTGTGCAAAGTTGAAGAATGGTGAAACAAACTTCAGCAGTTAAGATTGAAGAAAGTAATTTAATTCTCTTCACCACAAATCTGCAGCACTCCTCATGCTGAATAAAACAGTAAAAAAAGCTAATTTTCCACTTCAGTCACCCATTTTAGGGTACCTCTCAGGTATATGAATTCTTGGATTTAAGGGTACCTCAATGGTACCCATTCCAGAGTGGTATGTGAGCACCATACCAATACCATGGTACCATGGAATGGAAAACTCATACCATATCCCACTCATACCAATACCAAGGTACCATACCATACCATGTCATGTTATACCATACCAGATGGTATGATACCATCATACCAAAGCTGTCACTGGGTGTCTGGGGTCCTTTTCCAAAATAAATAAATAAATTCTGCAGGCTGCAATACTGGTCCATTGGGTACCATTTTTTGTGGGGTGGTTCTCCATGTTTTTCTTGAGATATTGAGCTACAAATTGAGGCTAGATAGTCCAAACCATCTATTGAAAATGAATTTAAATAGGCTTTATCCCAGCTTTCTCATGCATCCAAAGCCATTTAATGATACATATCTTTCCCAGTCCTTTTGATTTCAACAAATATTCATCCAAATCAAACAATACCACATCTATTGGGATGAAGTGGTCATTGAGAAGCAAAGAAAAGTGGAAAGGTTCTTCAGGTTTTTTCTAAGATTTCCAACTCCAAGTGGAGGCTAGATAGTCAACTCCAACCTTTGGAAATCAGTTCAATTGAGGGTTTTTTCATTTCTAAAAAGCCATTAATATGAATCCTCCCAATAATAGGTAAAATATATTTTGCCCAGTAGGGCCAATCAGGCAGTCCTACCTACTTACATAGCATGTACATATAGTATGGCCAACAACACCATATAATCTCAATTTTCTTAAAAACTACATATGATGGAATCAGGTATTGTTGTCCTGAGTGTTTGGTTCTTTGTCATAATATTTGGTCCAATTTATTGAAGCTGAGTGAATCTGTCCAATCCAAAGTCTTGTTAATTGGAAATGGAATCAAGTCTTGTTGTCCTAAGAGTCTTCATTATCAAAATATCATACCATGGTGTTGTAATCCCATGTTGCATTCTCATACCATACCATGGTATTGCACTCTCATACCATACCATACCATACCATGGTATTGCACCCTCATGCCATACCATGCACCCTCATACCATACCATGCACCCTCATACCATACCATACCATACCATACCATACACCATACCACACCATACCACACCATACCATGCACCCTCATACCATACCATGGTATCAGGAACCATAATCTATTTTTATTCAAGCAGAGGAAGTCAGAAAACCCTCATTTCGAAGTTTGTTTACATACATTTACCAATAGCTTTGACCAAAGTGATGCTAAAATTTTGTAGTGTCTGCTTTGATGATTTCCTAATTGGGAAAAGCGTTACACTTTTTTCTGCCACACCTAATGTCAGGCACAGTGCACATTTCGCTTGAGAACTGTTTCCCACGCTCTTTGGGCCACTGGAGTTAGTGGCTAGCTTAGTGTTGTCATTGTTTATGACGATGTTCGCATATTTCCTAATTGGGAAAGTCATTACATAATATCAGTTTGGTTTGCACTGTCCGCTTTTTCACTACAAAAGTTACTAGTGTGCGCTTTTTTCATTACAAAAGTTTGTAGTGTCTGCTTTTTGGACAACAAATATTTGTAGTCTTTGCCTTTGTCATTACAAAGATTTTTGTAGTGTCCGCTTTTTTGATTACAATGTTTGTAGTGTCTGCTTGTTAGACTACAAATGTTTGTAGTGTCCGCTTTTTTGATTACAATGTTTGTAGTGTCCGCTTTTTAGACTACAAATGTTTGTAGTGTGCGCTTTTTAGACTACAAATGTTTGTAGTGTCCGCTTTTTTCATTACAGTGTTGTAGTGTTCGCTTTTTGGCCTACAAATGTTTGTAGTCTTTGCCTTTGTCATTATAAAGGTTTGTAGTGTCCGCTTTTTAGACTACAAATGTTTGTAGTGTCCGCTTTTTTGATTACAATGTTTGTAGTGTCTGCTTTTTAGACTACAAATGTTTGTAGTCTTTGCCTTTGTCATTATAAAGGTTTGTAGTGTCCGCTTTTTTGATTACAATGTTTGTAGTGTCCGCTTT
>NW_001890107.1:0-2215 GCF_000143565.1 Laccaria bicolor S238N-H82 | reverse complement strand
CAGAATTTATTTATTTATTTTGGAAAAGGACCCCAGACACCCAGTGACAGCTTTGGTATGATGGTATCATACCATCTGGTATGGTATAACATGACATGGTATGGTATGGTACCTTGGTATTGGTATGAGTGGGATATGGTATGAGTTTTCCATTCCATGGTACCATGGTATTGGTATGGTGCTCACATACCACTCTGGAATGGGTACCATTGAGGTACCCTTAAATCCAAGAATTCATATACCTGAGAGGTACCCTAAAATGGGTGACTGAAGTGGAAACAGTTTTATTGTTTTGGAAGCATTTTCGGAGTTTCTCTCATAGTTCCGTTCTGTAATCAGAAGGGAAACAGTAATTAAATAATTGTACGAAGAACTCTTTAAGTGTCCACTCGTGAGTGTTGAGTGATACATTCTGAGTATAAAAATTGTACGCCTTCCCTTTCAGATAATAAGAAAGGACGAAGGCACGGCGGTCTCTACGGACCTTTCCGGTTGTAACGTAATCTGTTCCTTCAGTGACGAATCGATGGTACGCATGAGTGTCAGCTGTTCCATCGTACTCGACAGGAGGGATTGGCCTAATCAAGGTTTTAGGTTTCTTGGATCGTGATCGGCGGCGTCAGCTACGCCGCTGTTTGGACCTGTGCCTGGGGCGCCTTTGCGCTCGGCGGCTATTGATCGAGCCATCGGATTCATCATCTGAATCACTCGAGTCCGATGAGCTACTGTCAGAACTGAAGGACGAGTCTGAGCTGGATGAGTCTGGACTTGAGCTGGGCTGTCGACGATGCGACTTCCTCGGCCTATCAATGTTCTCGAGCGCACGCCCAAGGTAGCTTTTGGGGGCGATCTGATTGAACGGCTGGTTGGTCCAAGCTGCTTTTACCAACAAGGCTTTGCAATGATCTTTGTCCTTCTTGACAGATCGTGTGGGTGTTTGTTCCAGGTTTACACTGGGTAAACTCTTGGAGGGTTTGTTCTTTCCTCGGTGAGCAGCCACAACCTTTCGGGGGCTCTCTTCTACTGAATCGTCAGACTCAGGTTCTCTGTTACGCTGTATTGCAAAGGACTCTAACGCCTCACGCTGGGCGTCGATGTCAAGTTCACCATCGCTGAGCTGTGCATTGCCCCAGTTACGGGGGTCAACTCCCTTCCCTTTTGGGTTAGAAGGGCCCTCACCTCGCGACTCGGACCTGTCGTGTGGTGCCACTTTCTTTTGGACTCTCTCATAACAGCGTGAGAGTTGTTCTTTCTGAGAGCTGGTTAATTGTTTCTCAGCTTCCATAACCACAGTGTCTTGTTCTGCAGCTAAGTCATTAACTCGGTTCTGAGCTATTTCGACTTTTTTTGTAGTCTTTTTGTTCTTTCTCAAAGAATCCAGGCTTCTGGAGCGCCTATGGACCACTGTGGTCCACGGATTTTGGTTATCATCCGGATTGCTTATCTCACTTAGCGAGGAAGTATCGCTCTCGTGGTCATTACGGTTAGTAACAATATTTTTTGTATTGTTTGGGCTAACGTCTTTAGTTTTAACGACTAAAGTTTCTTCCACCCCTGCTGAGTGTGCAAGGGTTTCAGTATCACCCGAAGGCGCTTCTTCCCCGATAGCGGACGCTGGTGAGGAAGGTCGGGAGGCCACAACGTCGCTGTAGGAGCGCGTTGTTTCCTCAATGGCGCGATCATTCGTCGCGGTCGAGTATGCCTGTGAACCGAGTACGTTAGTACTAATTTTAGGGGTTTGAACCATACCTGGCTGGGCAGCTATGCCAGCGCGGGTGGAATGGGTTTGGAGTGTGTAACGAGAAGCAGACATAGTGTTTTAGAGTTTTTGTGAAGATAATAAAGCAAGAGGTTTTTTGTTGCCAGTAAACGGAGGGTCGGGGTGATCAATCCAAAGTAGTCCAGTTGACGGGCAAGATAAGTCGAGTCAGGGGTTTTGTTGGGTTAAGAGTCGGGTTTTTGGGTCAAAAATATGTAGCAGAAGCGTGACTGCTGTGACTGGAGGTAACAGCGGACGGTTTTGATACACTGAGGTAGCGAGAATAGACTGTTTGAACGACTATATTCACTAAAGAGTATGTAGCTACAGTTGGCCCTTTTATACTAAGACAGAGGGGGTTTACGTAAGGTGGTAGAGGTGTACATGTAAGCTAGAGATGTATGCATAATCGGTAGAGTACGCGTAAGTGTTGAGGACGCGTAATCACTTGAAGTA
>NW_001890108.1:2168-9986 GCF_000143565.1 Laccaria bicolor S238N-H82 | reverse complement strand
AATTACTCTTCTGGAGGAGAAGGTGTGATCAGTCAAATCAGGGTGAAGGGTGGCTGATAAAAGCTCTTTCAGATAGTCAAGATGGAAATCATGAACAGGAGGATCATCAGATGGATTTGGAGTCTCCTAAAGCAAACACCTCTTTGGCTGATCATTATGGTTGGTTGAAGTAAATTTAAGTAGACTTGCAACTGATGTTTTCTTCACAGGTGATGAGTTAGAGGATGAAGAGCCCTGGGATTTAGAAGATGAAAGGACCTGGGCTGATCAGGAGGCCTTGGATGACAAAGAACCCTTGAATGACAGGGAACACTTGGATGAAGAAGAGCCCTTCAATGAGGAAGAGGACTTGGATGAAGAAGAACCCTTTGAAAAAAGGCACATATATAATAGTGAAGGAGAAAGTGAGATAGACTCAGACAATGAAGATGATGGACCAACAGGTAATGCCATCTAGTCATTCATATGAGAAAAAATACTAATGCAATACAGAACATCTCAATCCCATAGATGCATTTCTGGGCACTATCGACTTCAATGCAATTGACAGCTGTGCTGACCAATTTTTGGGATCTCTTTGTTCATTGCGATCACAAGAACGCATGAACCAAACTGAAGTGGCAGCCAACTCCATCAGTATAGAGCAATCCATTCGATCTTTGACCATCTCTCCATGGGCTTCAGATCATCCACAGATCATTGCAAAAATATGGCCAAAACACGATATCCTCTTGAAATCCATGCAACTTTCAACAGTTGAGCTCTACGCCTGTAGGCTAATTTATATGACAGGCATTGCAGCACCTTATACTTGGGTTGAAACCATTGTCTGGGAGGCAATCAATACCGAGCCTTCAGTGAATCAGACTTCTGCCCCAGCAGACTACAAACCTAGCTGGGTGCACCAGCTGGTCAAAGATCTGAAGGGATTGTATCTGAGTGGCCTACACAAATCAGAGATTGTACCCTTTCCTTCGACAAAGTATCTTCCACATCTGGAAGAGCCTGTAACTCACCAGCACAAAATTGGACGTGTGTTATATGACACAGATGCACAAAAGGAGCAGCTGGCAACTGCAGCCACAGACATCATTCGTTCCTGGCTGCATTTTCCAACTACCCCCAAAGCAATTTCTCAGTGGATGTTCATTGCCACTATCAACAAGGTCATTGATCGGCACTCCATTTTTTTACTGGAGCCTGTTTGGACTGCATTTCAAAGCCCACTTCTTACATTGGAGGGCAGAAATCAAGGAAGCAATAATCGAACTGAAAAACATCCAATTTGGAGACAGTTTGAAGCTTCTTTGCGACAGCATCCATTGGCAAAACCACATTCATGGTTGACGGAGAAGTTTGAGGTACTGCATGAGACTGTCATGACGTGGATAAAAGAGAGTCAGATTGATCGCAAGGCCATTGAGAAGGCACAGCTTGTATTCACCAATGCACGTTCTGAATTCAGAGCAGGAAACACTAGTTCTGGAGCCAAGAAACGGTCCAAGACCAAAGGATTCAACTCGGACACATCATCACTTCCCCAGTCCAAAGATGACAGAAGAATGCTTTTTGTCAACTTTCTGAGGCGTGGGCTGCCCCTTTTGGAGCAGGGACTCTCTGTGCATGTGAACAGCTCTGACAAATTTCTCAAGAAGATGGCAAATTCACCTGACAAATTCATGCCATACAGAGAACATGCTCCCACTCGTATTATTTCACGAAATTTGATATATGATGATCCAGAATGGCTGAAGACACCAATTGGTTTCTGGAATGTTCTGTGCTTCCGTGGAGTTTTCTTTGGCTCAGAGTTTGCTCGTGACAATGGACGTCATTTCGAGGATCTGGATCAGTGGAAAGCGTTTAGCAAAGGCAAAGCAGAAAGCTATTTCATTGTCAAGACTGCCTATGGGTCTTTTCAAGGAGACCGAAGCATCGATCGGGTTGAAGAATACTGGGAAAAAAGGGATCTATGGGAGCCACTGATGAATAAGAAGGACTTGACTATTTTTGACATTTATGACTTCCTGCTCCAGTCATCTGCTGGCGGTGGAAGGTCAACATCAAGTCGAAAGAGGGGATCTTGGCAGTCAGCAAAAGGCAACAACAAATCCACTCCAAAGAAGGTCTTTGTCAACATAGGCTCACTAACAGCCATTCTTATCATAGGAGATCTGGTCTATGCAGATGTACTTCCCATGCCTTCTGCTCTTGACTGGGGTAAACTCATTGAAAAGGTGGGGAAGGGTGCATTGGATGCTATGATCATGCTTGGGCTGATTGATGAGGACACGACGGTGCCTCAAGCATTTGCTGATCTCGATGCCTTTGTCAATCGCGAGCTTACTTCTGAAGAAAAGTCTGTCATGACATATGATGTCTTGACTGGGGAGCATAGTCTTTGTAAGTATAAACGGATATACTCTAAGAAAAATGCAAAGTAGCTAGTTATTACCTTGTACTTCCTACAGTTTAGTTGTGCACAGCGATATAATTGAGTAGTTTTGAAATAAAAAGGAGCTCACTCTGGATATTAAATATATTTACAATGACCAAACAACACCAAATTATGATGTGCGCCAAGGATCGTCTGAACCCCAGCGCAGGTTCAGACGATCCTTGGCGCACGTCATAATTTGGACTTATTTGGTCAACATACTTCATAACCTTTCAGAGTTTTTTGAAGTCCAATTGACACCAGGCTATTTATCTAGTCAATCATAGGTGAAACACAGGAAATTCTATACAAATATGTAAAGGTAACGGCAGTTGAGTACCGGAACATACATTGTATCTGACAGGTCAAGTAGTTGAATACGATATAGATGCAATACGGTAGTTGGATATGAAGGAAAGCAAGCACAAAATTCTACTTCATAGCCTCCATCATTCGAAACACTGGGTCATCGTGAAAGAGACTGAGAAAAGTAGGGCTACCTGAAATGCAATGTTGAGCACAAATAAGAATGAAGATAATGATAGACTTGCAAAGTGTTTTCACTAGCAGCAAGCACTGCAACCCAAAGCACATTCATTGACAAAGATACATCGTTGGGATTTGCCTTGGAGTTATAGGAACCAACAGTATATCCAATGAGGGCTATGGAACCAGTGGGGACTTGACGACCGAATGGGGGAAGATCTTTTTCAATGGATCCAAGGCCAGATGGCATCTTGATATGCTTGGTTCGAGCATCTAGAATGGGGACTGAAAGGCATTGATTGTCCGCAATATAAACCAAAATCAATGTTATTTTTTTACCTAAGTCATGAGGGCCCAGAGACGATGAATATCGAAATTTCCGATTTGGGGTATCATTCGACATAGTGGCTTTGCTCCGAACCGTCGTAAATCCTTTGACTGGAGAAGAGCCTGATTTTGGCTCTAGTAGATTGGATAAGTAATGCAGACTTGAAGACAGGAAATGCTTACCAGCTGAACGTGTCGCAAAGGTCAGGGTGCTATCTGCCAGCTGAACTCTCACAGACCCCCTCTTAAAGGTCATGCACAACACCGCGACCATACGCTCATACTCATAAGCAAGAAGCTTTGCGGTGATGAATTTGACCTCCTTGTCACCGCGTTGACGAGGTGATTCGGTCTGGTCATCAACGATGATTCCAAGCGTAACACACAAGGCAGGTGTCTTGCGATCCCGTATGAACACGAGAGGCCCACCCTTTGTTTGACCGGATGTCTTCTTAGAGACCAGAAGTGATGGATCAATGCGAGAAAGGTTGACGATATTGGACGTGTAGTCCTTCTCGAACACGACTAATCCTTTAATGTACCTATAAATCAGACGCAAATGTGAGTCTCTCTGTTAGAGAAAATTTGAAAGAAGACATACTTCAGATTGATATTGGGGTGAACGTCTCCAATGCTAGAGAAAAGTATCATCCCATTTCCATTGTCATCTTCTTGGTCGTTGTTAGAGTCCTTCCATGATATAAACTTCAAGCCGCTAGATTTATAAGGTTCAAGTAAGATGTATGAGGACACATTATACTTATTGATAACTTGCCCAGGCAGCTTGGTTAACTTCTTATACGTCTCCTTAAGAAGAGGGTCGATAAGATCAGAGGCGGCAACTCCACATTTAGACAACTTCGGATAACTTGGGTTGCAAATAAGACAAAGTTCAAGTAAAAGGATAGAAATAATTGCCTGGGCGAAGGATCACGATCAATGTCTTCTAAATAAACAATCTCTTTTTCGCTGATAATGGGTTAACATGGGTTGAAAGTATAAAAAAATTCAATAAAGCACAAACCCGTCATCTGTCTTGTCACCATCGGACATGACCTCATCCTTGTCAAAGACATCTTGAGCAGTTTTCTTTTTCTTCGATTTCTCAATGCTGGCTTTTGTCTTCAACCTGACTAAAATTCAACATGGGCACCGAATAGCTTTAAGTCAAGCTTACACAGAAGTGTCGAAGATCACTTGATGAGCTTTATTTCTAAGGTAAAAAGCAAATGAAGTTAAATCTGGTTACAATCTGAAAGAATAAAACCAACTTTTTTCCAGTTGGTGTTGGAGAATCATGACCGGATTCGCTAAACAACATAAGGTTATGAGATCACCACTCAGAAATAGTATGCAAAATTACCTTGGGTCATCGTCACTGACCACAGATTCCTGTTCATTATCATTGTTAGAAGCAGCGCTAGAGCGAGGATACAATCAATAATTTTATATGGATGCGAGGACAAAAGTTGACATACACTTTACTCTTCTTAGTGGAAGCCACCTTGCTAGGTGAGGTCGCCTTGTTACTCACAGCCGGAGTTGTCTTGGCCTTGGTGGGAGTCTTCGTCTTATTAGCCACCTTGGCCTTAGCTGGAGTCTTTTTGGACGGAGTGGCAGGAGGATTCTTAGTTGTAGAAGGGGCTACCCTAGGTTTCTTTGGACTGTCATGTATGGGGCTTTAAATTTTGATATGAGACACAAAAAAAATCATGAGATGAATTGAACATACCTTGCAATGAAAGAGGCTTCTGAATCAGAACCAGCGACCTCATTGATTGTTCTCTTTTTCCCTCTGAACACAACGGTTAGATTTTCATTGACATGAAAATAAATAACAAACTTTGATGGGGTAGGTGTAGCAGGAATCTTGGGGGGTCTTCCACGTTTACGTGGGGTGGAGGGTACCTCCACAATCTCCGGCTCACTCATGCTAAACAAAAAATAGAGTTAAATACGTCAAATATGAGAGAAAATGAGTAGCGAACACAGCCTCTTCTTCCTCTTCATCATTGTCATTGTCCTCGTCTTCCTCATCAGACGAACTTGAATAAAGTTTGGTGAGAAAACTGCAAACAAGGAACGTGCAGCCTAACGTACCCCTCCTCTTGGTAAGTCTGGTTTCCATCTGACTCATCGGAGTCATCAATGAACTCAGTAGAAACCGCAGCCTTCTTGCGACGAGTAGAAACCATGAAGTGAAAGCGAAGAAGGAAAAGAAGGGGAATGTACACAGAGGAGTGAAAATCAATCCTCATTTATATGACACAGAATTTAATTTGTATCAAAAGGATATAGCTGAAACAAAGAGGGACATCAAGGAGGTGGAGACCAGAAACCCTGCATTTGTAAAAACACCAGAAGTGCTAGACCCTGTAATGAGAGAATTTCCGAGGGAAGCATAGAATGTGCATTAGATCGAGCCCAAGACTGTTTAAAAGATCAAAGGGGGTGTGAAAAACAAGGGTAGTAGACGAACTATACCATATTTGTACTTCACAGGTGCCTGCAACGATAGTGCCACTAAACTTATAATCTGAACCCAAATCCGTAAACTGTGTACGAGGATGAAAGCATTGGATGCAAACAATTATAAATAAAGAGACATGCAAGCTATCTACAACACATAATCAGCTGGGAGGCTAGACACCAGGCTAGGGAGTTTAACACCATCACCAGCACATCTACAGCCACCGACACACCACGAGATAAGCTTTGGAGTAACCACACTCCAGCGGATCGGATTTTCTACTACTTTGGGCACGACAGGAGTGACGGGCATGGCGAGTGTCAAAGTAGGAAGAGGTGAAAGCGGTCTGAAGGGGAAGAAGGCACATCCTGAATCAGCAGAAGTCCTCAGGGTAAAGCTGCAAGATGGATCCTCTCCACAGACATGGTCCTTGATCGCTGCTAGATCACGGATAAAGGTAACCCCAACTCTCGATTTATACTTTTTAACAAGAAGTTCCATCAACTCCCAAGGCAATGCTGTAACTGGTACTGAAATTCCAAAGTGAGCGAGGATGGTATGTGCCTCATCCTGGGGCAAAGGTGATCTGTTTCTGACTGCACGAAAGAGTTTGGCGGTGGGCAGGGATAAACTGAAAGGTAGCAAGCTGATTTTACGGGCTGTTAGATCAGCATAAGCAGTGAAAATTCCTCGCCCAGTTATAGCGTTCATGGTAATGGATGCACCGGAATGGAATAGGGCCTCCAAGGGCGACGCGGACTTGGTTGCAATAAGATTGATGCGAATGAGGGGATGGAAAGTGGAAGTGTACCATTCAACGTGAGTGATAGCAGGATTCAAAACATAGATTGGCGAGTGACCGCCAACAGATTTGAACCTGGATAAAATGCGCTTGGCCAAGGTTTCAGCATGAGCTTCTGGAACATATATATCTAGATCATTTGGGGCAAAACTGTCGACATTTGCCAGCACTGCCAGAAGTGCAACAGACCCCCCAATAAATGCACCACAGGTCTCCATGCCTTCCAGAAGCTTGTGTGGATCAATTGAAAATGAGGTTAGAATGCCCTCAATTCGTGCTGTGATATATGCATTAACTGCATGCGATAGATAACGGCAGCATTTTGATAGCCTGAGCAAGGCTGGAATGGCCAAGTTATCCAGAATAAGCTTCTGGATGTCTAGCGGTATATGCAGGAGAATGTTTGTTGGATACTCGAAGGTGGCATTCTCTGGAACTATGGTTGCTCAAAACGATAACAAATGAAGATGACAAAGTAGCGACATACTAGTTTTCAAACGATAAAGGTCTGCCAACTCACAGATGTGAGATTGGATCGTCTTGAACTGCTCAGGGTTCGTCTGACCAAACTGTACCAGTTGCTCTGATGTCATTTGCCAGAGAAACGATGGTGGATTAGATAAAGTTGCTTGAGCTGAGGAAACCGACTCTCGGCCCTTTGCAACTGAATCACTGAAAAATGTACGAAGAGCAGGTCCATCTACGAACAAGGGCATGGATGCTAATAACAAGAAATCAACATATAAAGGTCAACAAATTGGAAATCAACACACATAATTCAGTTGGTGAGCCGGGATCTGACATAGAAGGTGAGGAAATTGTTGGAGAGGATGACCGTGATTCAATTTCTGGGAAAAGAATCATAGGTGAGTTCACTACTTGATATGAGGAATATCCGACCAATACCTGTAAATGAAGGTCGATCCAAAGGAAAGGCCGGCTGTCTGGATTCCCCATACAGGCCTAAGTTCATTATTTTAGGAACATGGCAGAAAGAGCGAATGAAAAGAATAACACAGACCTGAGTGATGATAACGAAAGTTCATGGCGATACCAAAGAAGCAGAAAGTGAAGTTGATGGTTGAGATGCACGATGGGGAAAAAAACGCTAAGTCCTACGCCAGACAAATTCACTCATTGACTATTTTCTATTATTTGGAGCAAAAGCAATTTATCAAGGGACATTTGTTCAACGCTGCGGCAGTGACGATGTTCGATGGAATACTAAACATCTACCCTGATCCCAGTTCCAGATAACAACCCTGCAAACGGGTAACTGACAGAATATGCATATAC
>NW_001890108.1:0-1168 GCF_000143565.1 Laccaria bicolor S238N-H82 | reverse complement strand
TCCGACGCTATCGCACCATATATTGTCAGGGCTCATCAACTTCTGCAGATCTGTCAGTAAGTCCACCAAAAACTCCAAGAGAATCGAACCCACCCCACCTTCTGTGGTTGGAACACTTTACAGGTCACTGTTCACTACAATGGATTCATTTTACAACAAGATAGAAGCACGTAAGTACCCTCTTAAAGTGGATGTGTAGAGTCACTAATTTTATATACCAGGTGATCTGCTTGAGGCCGTCATAGATGCAAGGACGACGAAGGGTGCAAAGGTTGTACAACTGGCATACTTTAATATGGTGAGCAGTGGTATAGCATTATAGATTAACAGATACTCACACCCCCATAACAGGTCAATGGAATGTCAGATTTCTGCTCGGTAGCGGAGGTGGACAAACCAAGATGTTGGAAGCTTACAAAGACCAACATTGAGGACAACAGCCAAGAAGAAGTTGTACTACGCATACAGGGTATTGTTTGCAATGCAAGTCTTCCACCTGTGAAACGACCATTTAAAATGTAAGCATTTCCTTAATTCTGATGTGTAAACAAGCTAAAGCCTTATAATACAGAGAGCCAAAGCAGCGAAGATATATGAAGCAATCATTAGCTTTGACGGGACTCGGGGGAACCAAATTTTCCACCGTGATTGAAAACATTTACGACGTACAACACATTTTTGAGAGATCGCTACCCCACAACACCATGGAAGCATGGGTTCCCAGTTACTATGAAACATTTGAAGCATTGGATATGGGCAACCGCTATTTCACAGACCGGCGTGATATAAACGGTGACACTCCTATTTCCTTTGGCACTGAAATCGACCCACACGATATACTTACCAATGCATTGTCCAATGAATTTGTTCATCTCCAAGAAAATAAGGTTGAATATTATGAAGCGCAACAAGGAACTGATAATGTTATACGGTAAGCAATGGAGTGCTCAAACAATTCAAATTTAACTAATACACTGCAGATACTATGAAATCAACCCAATGAAGATACGTCCAGGAGATGTTGTAGAAGTGCAAGTATCTTTTGTTGCAATACCACTTAAGCAACAAAGATACAAACTACTGGTGGTGCTACGAGCTATCACTCTACTAGATTGCAGTCCACTACGAGTAAGCCAACATTCAGCCAAAGTACGCAATGCTACAGAAA
>NW_001890109.1:0-9949 GCF_000143565.1 Laccaria bicolor S238N-H82 | reverse complement strand
GTAGTCGTGTTATTGAGAACAGGCAGCATCGGCTGCGCTTGTAACGAATTTGTCGGTTGAATCCCCAATATTGACGGTTGGGTTTGCTGAGGCTGTTGGGGGTTGCTGTTGCCGAAGATGCTTATGCTCGGCTGCTGCTGTTGTGGTTGCTGTGATGAAGAGTCGACAAGGCATACTCCCGTTCCAAATTGTTGTTGCGGGTTCGGCGGTGCCACTGGCTGGCGTGTTATGTCGATCGGTCCCGTGCACGGGATAAATGTAAAGCCGTCAGACATGAGGTTTAAAAACTTGTTCCATGCTATAGTAGAGAAGACATGGATGATCTGTCAAAAGTTGGATTGTTGCGGTTCAAGGGAGATTCGAGTACAAAGTGGAATTCCAAGCTTCAATAAGGGCTTCTGTACTTTGACCGACTAGATCGATGCCGTCACTTTTCTTACAAGCATAAGGTTTTCAATACGCCTTTTGGGTAGCGCTCGATGCCAGCAACTATTGCGTGCGGGAACGGGTGCTCGTTCGATCCTTCATCGACCATCCAGCTGCTTGATAAGTACAACCTTCTTTCTGGCATCACGGCCTTCCGGACTATTGCGACCTAGTAATATCGTCGTAAGGCGTGTGTTACGCGACGGGGTATCGAACCTCATACCTTGCCGGGCTTGTACACTGTATGAAGAGTTAGTAGGTTGGTCGCTTTGAATGGAAGGCGGCGACGACGTACTTCGTACCATGTCAAACCATCCCCATCGCGAGCCCGCCTCACACACGCAGTGACGTTGACTTTGAGACCATTTCCTGCGAGTCCTGTGTTCGATCAGTGACAACTACGTCTTCTCATTGAATTCAGTCAATTATTGACCAACGATCGTTATCCCCCTGCATATTTCGCGGTGTGGGTTTGTGGACTGCCTTCGTCGACAACTTCAGGAACCTCGGGGGCAGGTGGAAGCTGCATAGACGATCCCTGAGGAGAGGCGACAGGTTTTGAGAGGGTGGACTGTGCTTGAGACAAGGGAGAAGAGGGCGGACGGCCCCATGATGAAGAATGGGAAAGTGAGGTTCACGGGAAAGGCGGGGGCGGAGTAGCACCTCTATGTCATAGAGTCCAGTGGCACTGCTTTCAGATGCTTAGGTACAACCCTGTGGATGAGGACGCCGCTGCTGTGGAAAGAAATTTGCTAAATAATACATGATGGAGAACTTAGAAGATATCCGATGAGCCTACCTTGCAGTTCAAGCGCGCACATGTATGTGAAAGAAAGTGCTTCGGCTAATATTGAGACCTGGGAGCGGCCAAACGCCCCGAGAAGGGTCAAGACGAGCGTACGCTCAATCCGTAAGGGGACGACGTTGAGGGTGTTTCGTAGCAGTGACCAGAGTTGGTGCAGTGACCACGAAGCCATCTATTTTTGGATCAGTGTTCTTTTCGCTGCGTTCTTCACCTCCGTTTTGTTCGAGCGCACAGATGGAAATTTTAATTTTGCGAGGGGAGAATGAAGCTACACCGTTTTCTCATCGGTTTCGCGCTAGTTGGCTTGACGCTCATCAACAGACGCCTTCCTGGTGAGTTCAAGTTGTCTCCACCGTTCATTGCTCACGAAACTTAGCAGTCCTTTAATTGCCCCCGTCATCTAGCGTCAAGCCTTCCCGCACATCAGGAAAAAAAGTAGTTGCGACATCGCACAACATAGTCCTGATAGCTACAGTAGCACCTTTGCAACCCCCCCTTTATATAGCACCCCATAGCATCACCATCAGTTTATATAGCACTATAATTACATATATAGCCTTACCTGCTCACGGCATAGCTCCCCATGGTATCATATTAAGGAAGTCCTGTAGTTGTACATAGACAGTATTGCACGAGATAGCACATATAGAAATCCCCTTAGAATGAATGCAGAATAGATATATATTTCAGTTTACAAACAGCATCTACGAAGGATTACTACATGATGCTAGTCAATAAGCAATGTCACCATCACCGCCTGTCTTCAAACTCTCCTCGTGCTCCCGGTGTTGTCCCGCGGCGCGGACACCACCTTTGAGCGCCCAGGTCACGTCCCGCCCTCCATTCCGGAACGATGCGACGACACTCCAGAAGCTGACGGCGATCAGGGCGCCTGTGATGGAGGCAGCAATGAACCCTGCGAGGGACTTGCGCGGTGTGAGGGGAAGGCGGAGGATGGGAAGGTGTGTTGGGAGCTTGCATGTGTTGAAGCCGTAGAGGTGGTCGAATGTAAACGCAGCTGTGTCGGCCCATGAAAGACTAGAATGAGGGAGGTTAGGCAGTGGGTAGGAGGGGTGAGGAGGGGGATACGTACATGAGGATGGCTACAGTTGTGACATCTTGTGGGTATAGCGAGAGGACAAAGACTAAAGTTGACTCCGAGGATCCACGCCGTTTGTTGAGTTCTGTGAAGGACTTAGCCTGAAATGTGATGACGGAGGAAGAAGCATGAGCTTACCTTTTCGCTTTCCCACATGAGAAGGAGAGGGTGTACATGTGTTGGGCGTTAGCGGTGACATGCAGGAACTGGGGGCGCTGCTCGTGACGGTGGTGTTCTCAAGTGCTTGTTTCGCGTGTTTTCGAGTTGACAGAAAGAAGGTGGCAAAGACGAACATCGTCGTTTTGGGGGGGAAAGCGTAGAGGGGTATGAATGGAGAGACACTGGGTGTCAGTTGAGGTTGTATGATGAGGTTGGGTGGGTGTGGTGGATTGATTATGTCGTATCAGTTGCAATGTCAACCGCGGTCGTCGACGGTGGCTCTCTGGGTGGCCACTGATCATCACGACATGATCGAGAGACATTTGTATATGTTGAACGAAAGCCACATGACTGCCGTTGTTGAAAGGGAGGGGTTGTAGGAGAGGCAACAGACGAAGACACGATTGTGGTTGGACTTTAGGCGATGTGTATGAGGCGGGATAGGTTGATTGAAAGCCGAACAAGGATTGTTGGAAAGGGGGGGTGACAGGCGAGCGGATAGGGCATTCTGATTCGAGCAGGTGATGGGGAAGAAAGGAAAGAACGAGACAGAGATGAAGATTTTTCAAAGATCTTCAACCATCATGTGACCGGATCGTGAGCCAATACAAATTACAACTCCGATTATCCGATGGTCGTGCGCAGTCGTGCGCGCGAATTTTTGTCCAAGTCACATAGTATGTTTGATCAACCCCCCGAACTTCGTACTAGCATGCCCGGCTCTCGAATTGCTTGTAGGCTCTCGAATTGCTTGTAGATACATTTTCTGTTTACTGCATCCCAAGCCATTAATTGATTGAGTATGAAAACCTAATAGTAAACTGTCTATGAGAGGCTTGTAGCACTGATAGCCACTGTAGTGCATGGCAGCAGCTACAGACCCGATGATAGATGTGGCGGCACATCTGTCAGCCCTATTGCACAACACGGTGGACCGACGGTCTACAGACAACAATCAGCACGATGCTGAGATCTGCCAAGCTATTGATGTCTACAACAGGTTCGATCGGCTACTGATTTAACCGGAGATCTACCGGCTAAAACTTTTTTTCCTGATGCATGGCATGGAGCATCCTCACCATCCTCCCATTCCTGAACTTTTGCATCGTCTCAACTCAAGACCCTAGATGCAACTTGCTGACACGCGACCTTGTGTTTGGAATTTGAACTTGGCCGGCAAGATGTCCTTTGGGGTTTGTTCGATCCGGATCTTGTCTTCTGACCTGAACGCGGACCTTTGTTTTGTCTCCAGTTGGCCTCGAAAGGTATCTTGAACAACCACCGGTAAGAATTTCGTCTGTTTTTACTACGAAGGATGCTCATACCTATTTTTCAATCAGGACTCGTTGCCTCGAACCTGTGATGAAAAATCGTCCTGCAGCCACGCTTAGTCTTCCGATGCCACAGAAAGTAATAGAATTGCAATTTATCGAACCGATATCGGGAAAGAATTGCTGGGTATGTATCTCTGCGCTCTATCCATACATATCTCCCAAATGATTCAAACCCGCCTCCAGACACCGTTTCCAAGTGAAAGACTCGCTGTTTGCAATATCTCCGGACGAAGGAAAGGTGATGGCATTTTACTTGTTTTGTAGCCTCCATTTGATTCCCATTGTCTCTACCAGTCTTCAAGGTGATCAAAGCCTCACGCGGGTGTTCCGAAACACGCACTCAGATACATGCTAATGATTTTAAAATTGCCGTATCTACGGGTTTCCATCTCCACCTTTGAAACCTTTCGGCCCAACCGGCTATAACTGGATGGGGCAGATAAAAAGCTTGATTGTACGAAGCTGCGTATCTTGTGTGTGTTCTTCATAATTATGGTCGATCCTATTTAATGCTCGTCTCAAAAGGCCAGCCACCCTCTCAGAATACACATTCCGATATCTCGCTCGCCCAGTGGCGTGATTTACAGCCTGAGAAGAAAGATTTGCGTCTATTGGTCTATGCGCCCGTGTTGGATGGGACCACTTCGACATCTGGAGGCGACTTGAACGCACGGTTCCTGGATGATTTTGTACTGTATTATTGAGGATCCACTTGCGGATATGGCAGTCTTGTCGAATAACAAATGTGACCCTAGAGTGACGAAGAAGTGGGCGCTTTATGACAATTTATGAAGTACGAATTCGTTCACGAAATGCTAACATCCATCCCAAATTGTTGGTCTCTTACGCGAGTAGCTCATTCAGTCCGCATCGGGAGCCCAAGTATATTTGATGAGATATATGTAGTGCACATGTTTGCTCTGGGGGATGAATTTGCTCACAAATCTACCCTGGAACCTCCACCGGTCGCTTGCACACAATATCGATTAACGGCTGTGCAACTTTCTCGGACCACTCCTTTGGTACTTGGTACGTTTCTGACCGGCGTTGTCGATAAAGTTGCATTACTTCCTTCCGAATGTATGTCGCAGTCTCGCTGCCCTGATCATACCATTTTATTATAGCTTCAAGTGTTTTCTCATCGTTGATATTGAATACGTAGACTTTCTCCATGATGAGTGCCGTGTCTTCGCATTGCCGTAGTTAGCCTATTGATACCCATTACAACCAAGAAAACATTCACTAACCTGCTACCCGCTGTTCCCACCTACAAAAGGCCAGCAAATCGGGGTCGGCATTCACCTCGGAGAAGTCGGATGATTGTCGGTGGCCTATGAGACGTCGGTTGTCATCCAAATGTTTTTCCAAGAGACGAATAAGCTTGTGGGAAGAAATCATATCAATAAACTTGGTACTACAGGGGATCGAATCGCTTACCTTGATGGGTGCTTGAGGCCCCGATGTAGGATCTGTCCAGAAGGTGTCCCAAGTCTTGATGAAAGGTCCGCCACGGAACATCTTCTCGGAGTGATTTTTATAATAGTTCCCTGAGGAAATGACGGTTTAAGATGAGGTCAGTTATATTTATTGAGCACCAACAATTTAATCCATTTCTAGCGAAGCAGGAGTCAACGTTCAATGAATAAAACACCCAGTGATGAAGGGGAATGATACTTACGCAGCAGACGTGGTGAGTTTAACTCTACTATCGGCACTTTGGGCGGAGGCGAAAAAATTGCGAAGGTCATAACCGCTTGGTGCTTGACGCTGCGTTTCTGTCAGAGACAATACTTTCAGTGATTCATCAATCAATCGGGCTAAGCGACTATCGTCCGGAGTCGACTTGTGCACTTCAAGTAATTTCTCGTCAAGCACGATGCAACTTTGCACACCAAGCTCTTTCACCTTCAGAAAGAGTCACAACGGCCCTTGGTGGATGCTTCATGCTCTCAAGGGGTTTCTTGTAGTGCTGGTCGAACCGTTTGTCTGCCTCGATAATGGCAAGCTTTTCGAGCTCGTCGTCATCAACTTCTTCGTCTTCTTCTTCAGCTTTTTCTTCCAATTTCTGCTGGATATCTTGTAAAAATGTGTCGAACTTGGTCACAATGGCCACAACCGGTACTATGGGAAACGTCACGTTTGAAGAGGAGTGATTCATCTTTGATCTTACCTGTCAAAGGCATCGAAAAAAAATCTTTCTCTGCTTGCTGGATGGGCCGAGAATTCATCTCCATGCAGTACCTACGGCAATTCGAATGAACTTGTCCACAACGAGTAAAAGGAGCAAGACGAACCACACCATATGCAATTTCTGATTTATGTCTTTTGCGCGTGAACGACTGTCGATGAATTTCCAAACAACCTCCACCTCTGCCTGCTTCCCCGCTTCAAATCCCTCGGAGTCATGCGCAATAATCTTGTTGTTCCCCTCGAATTCGATTTCTTTTTCAATATTATGGGTACCTCTCTGAAGACATCGCATTTGGTTTCTGCGTGGTACTACAAGTCGAACGACTTTGCACTCACCGTGGTGCTGGGCGCGTCCACCTCAAATGGCAAATATGAAATGTAAGCCTTGCGAGAGCCTGGTCACTCTCACCATATTCCCGCCACACACCTGGAACGCAAAGTTAGTGGCTTCATAAGATGGAAAAGCTGTTTGGAACTGCTAACTTTATACAGAATTGTGGTTTTACCGCACCCCGTTTTCCCGATGATCAACAACCTGAACTTTTTAAGCGGAGGGGGCGCCACGGCGACGGCTGCTGCCAGTAATCTCTTCATTTCTTGCTGTTCAGAGGCATCTAGTTGAGGCGCTTTTTCAGATTCCACATCTTCATCTTTCGACGATGACTTTAACAGTCCCTTAAGTTTATCGAACCTCTTTGGAGGGGGTTTTGGACGGGGGCGCAATGCCTCGCGAGTTGCAATTTGAAACACTTCGCGAACCCCCTCCCCAGTCCTGCTAGAGCACTCAACATAGTGCCTTGCTCCGATTTTCTTGGCAACTTGCTGTCCCTGGTATGAAATGGTAGTGGAGGAGAGTACCTCTTCCAAGTTTAGCTCAACCTACCTCTTCAACGGTCACTGGACGTTGATTCGTCCTCCGTAGTTCGTCAATGGTTCTCGGATCTCTTCTCAGGTCTTTTTTCGCACCTACAAGGATGATGGGGAGTCCATGACAGAAGTGCATGACCTCATGAATCCACTGCGATAATCGAAAAGTAAATATTAGCACCTATATATTGAGGAGCTGGCTACGTACCTTCTCTTCGACGTTGTCCAAGGAAACGGGATTAGCAATGTCAAAGCATATAAGAATAACGTGCGCGTCGGGGTATGCCAGAGGACGCAAGCGATCATAGTCTTCCTGACCAGCCGTACACCGTACCGCCAACTCGACATGCTTCCCATCCACCTCAACGTCGGCGACGTAATCTTCAAAAGGCATTGAGATTAATATCTGTTCACGAGTGTTATCTGTGACGCTCCAATCAATTAATATCCACATACCTCTGGGAAGGTTCCCTTCGAGAATGTAACGAGCAACGCCGTCTGCGACATACCGTAGTCAGTGTCATTTGTGCAATCCGCATTATGATATGTCCGGACAAACCTTCCCTGCATTACCGTCACCTACGGCGACGAGTTGTCGGCGGATCTCAGCCATCGCGTCTTAAGATCCTCGACCGTTCGCGGTAGTGATAATGCCAAAGTTGCTTGCAGCCACGTTCAGATTGGGTGTGGATTGGGTCGCTCGGAAAGACCCGACAGCACCCACGTGTTGGACAAGAGTGGTGAAATAGTCGACGTCGTTACTTTTTGTCCTCTGAAAGGTTCCGTTATATTTTGACGTCTGCCTGGCCATATATTTGCTTCAAAGTTCAAATTGATCGACAGCACCTGTTCACGATATCAGTAAGCTTTACGCACGAAAAATGCTCCACTTCGGACTCACGCGCTCGGACGAAGGACGAGGGAATGCACACTCAGCATATACATCTGTCAAACGAGAGGTTTTGAGTGGGCCTTCTCATAACAAGTTTGATGGTGCAAGCGATGGTCAAGAGAGAGATGGTTGTGAGTCGGAGATGAATTCGCGTGACGCTCCAGCAAAACAATCTTGACACTTGCTACATATATCTTCAACAGGAATTACAATCCCAACACTGAGATCGCTACCGGTGTTATTTACAGTGTAATATATATCACAGTATATCACACACAGAGGACGAGTGCTAGGCCCAAACCCAAATACGCAATGAAAACCATCTCATCAACGCAACGCACTCTCCCGCAAGGTATTCGTCGAACTCCAAAGATTACTCCAAAGCTTCTCCCCCTCAACCCCCTCATCTCCATTCATCCCACCACCAGCACCACCAGCACCAGGTGCCGCAGTCCCCATAATAACTGCCAAATCTCTCTGGCACTTTTGTAAAATCTTGGTAAGGTGCGCCAGCCCCGCCTGCTGCTCCGAAAGGATCTAAGTAAAAAAAAACCACAACGTCAACCAACCTCAACGTCAAAAAAGAAAGGAAAAAAAGAAAACAGAAAACCGAGCGAAAAACCCACCTGCGCAATCTGCCCCAACCCCTCATCATCAACAACGGCCCACTCCGCCGTTCCCCCTCGTCCCCTCTCAATACTCGCATTAACAGCCCCAAGCAACGCCCAAAGCTCATTCAACCGTCCTTTAACCCGTCCCTTCCTAATCTCATCCTCAATCTCCTCCAACTTACCCCTCATCTCCTCCTCCTCCGGCCTGATCGCCGACGACCTAACCGACGGAATCAACAAATGCAAATGCTGCACGAAGCCCAACAATCGATGCACGATCTGTGTTTGTTTTGCGGATGCGCGGAGGAGGCGGGTGGAGTTTTGGATGGCGTGTGCGGAGGAGAGGGCTTCGAGGCGCGATTTGAGGTCTGTTAGTTTTTTGGTGTGGGTTGTTGATTGTTGGTTTTGGGCTTCGACGCGATCGCGTAGGTCGTCGAACCCGATGGCTATTACGGGTACCATGCTGTAGATAAATTAAGTTAGGATTTTCGTTCTTAGAGGCGTAAAGAAGGAAGGAAGGAAAGGAGAGACTGACCAGGAAGGATCAGGGTTTTCTCGCAATGCCTTTTCCCAAAGGGCGTCATTAGTAGCATTTGGCGGGCGGCCATACAAGTTGACTTGGTTCGGATCCACGAGATTGTAAAAGTTGTGCTGTCAACTCACCCTCAGTATCTAAAAAAAAAAAAAAAAAACCAACAAAAAACGCGTACCTGAAACCGACACTGAGGAGAAGCAGAGTTCCACGCATTATATATCCCTTCAAACCTAGCAGTGATATTCGCATGCTGACTCGCAGGATCATTTTGCTGCGCTCCTCCCAACCCTCCAAGCGATCTAGACGAAAGAAGGCTCCCAGTAGGCTGTAGTGGCTGCTGCCCCCCGCCGCCAAAAGCGCTGGTTCCAAGGGTACTACCCCCAAAGAAATTTTTACCGCCGCCCAACAGCGGATTCGTGTTAGTGCTACCCCCGAATAAATTGGATTGCTGCTGCTGCTGGCCACCCCCGAACAAGTTGCTAGTACCCGTCGGGGCGGTCGTCGTCGTCGTACTCCCAAACAAGCCTCCACCACCCGGTTTCGCCTGGCTACCTCCAAATAAGCCGCCACCGCCAGTTGTACCCTGGCCAGCCGTCGTCGTACCACCGCCGAACAACCCCCCGCCTGTATTCGTATTGGTAGGTTGGGTGTTCCCAAATAGACCCCCGCCGCTGGGTTGAGTGGTGGTCGTTGTGCTCCCAAAAAGACCGCCAGCCGGAGCTGGCTGTGAGCTCGTCGTCCTGCCGAAAAGACCACCCCCACCCGCAGCTGGTTGCTGGGTTGTGGACGTACTGCCGAACATGCCCCCACCTGTAGCTGGCTGTTGCGTGGTTGTAGAGCCTCCAAAAAGACCGCCGCCACCCGCAGCTGGCTGTTGCGTGCTCCCAAAGAGACCTCCACCTGCAGCTGGTTGTTGCGTCGTACTCCCAAAAAGACCGCCACCTGCAGCTGGCTGTTGTGCCGTTGTAGAGCCTCCAAAAAGTCCTCCACCTGCAGCTGGTTGTTGCGCTGTAGTACTCCCAAAGAGACCA
>NW_001890110.1:5563-9913 GCF_000143565.1 Laccaria bicolor S238N-H82 | reverse complement strand
TCACATCCCTCGAAAACAGGTGAGTACTCAATGACTGGTATTGATATTGAACTTTAACACACCATTCCGAGTGCCTCAGTGCATATCCCAATTCGGATGCTTCCATCACGTAACCCCTCAACTATCAGATGCTTTCTTTCCGTTCCAATTTTCGCATGATAGAACACAATAAAACTTGAGGGATCTTCAAAGCCTGCATCAACTGCCCAGTGACATAAACTGTCATATGCTTGTTCAGCAGTCCCTCGTTCATTACAATATGTAAGTGTAATTGGAATGTCTTCAATTGCAGAAGCATCTTCCGGGATGAGAAAACGCAGGTCTGCAAAGGATTCTGCAGGGTGTTGCATTGTTCGACAAGAGAGGGCAACATTTGGACGGTCATTCGACAAGCCAACAACATGTGCATCTTTTGAGAGATGTAACTTGCCGCGGAGATCATCAAGAATGTGCTCTGGCAAAGTCGCCGATGCGATAGCCAGTGTGACATGTGGGGGAAGCACACCACGAAGAAAGCCAAGCTCTCCATAGTCTTTCCAAAAGCTACCACCCCAGAGGCTGACACAATGAGCCTCGTCAATGCAAACTGTGCATAAACGAGAAGTGAAGTTGCTCTTGGACAGTATAGCAGCATGAAATGTCAGTGAAGTAATGATTTCAGGTGAGACAATCACTTGTTGATATTCTCCAGCAACGATGGCCTAATTTTCATTGCTGTTCAGGTGGAAGGAATTTCAAAAGATGAAAATATTAGACAAACATTGAACATTTTCTCTCGACCAATTTTTGCAATGGTCTCACTGCAAACAGCAACTGTTGGCAGGATTGATGAGCTGGCCTTGTCATAAATTCCTAGTTAGATGGAGCATGAAACACAGAATCCAATGGATATACCTGATCTATCATGAGGGCAGACAGTGGTGACACCGTGATATTGATGTCTTTTGGGTCAAGGAGAAGTGGTAGGTTGAACACCAAAGTCTTTCCATTACCAGTTCCAACATCCAGAATAAGGTCTTTCCCTTGCAGACTGGCAGATGCCGCTTGTAATTGCCATCCAAAAGGTTTCTTGCCGAATTTTTCTTCTGAAAGTCGGGAAAGATATGGTAAGTCGAGTTCAAATTCTTTAAATTGACGAATTGTAGGCTTGCGAACGCGATCCTGTTCACGGGCTGAAGGTCCAGACATGATGGCAAGTTACTACAAACCATCTACGCTATTGAATACTATGTCTAAGAGGTGGATATGATGATATTGTGAAACAGATGTGCACGAGCATAGTGATCACGCGCATTGATGCGTGCACTAAAACGGATGTTCGGACCTTGAAATCCCCATGTGCTCCTTCATGGTTAAGTTGTACCAGTCTCCTTGGGTGCTAATTCTATCCACACTCATTTTTTCCCCACTTTTTCGCACCCAAGGAGAGTGGCAACAAGTCTAATAATTTTTGGACCATAATTGAGGGAGTTATACAGTGGAGTGCAGAAAGAATGGACCATGGGTAATTTTTTGGTTCTTTCTGAGAATGTATTGTAGTCTAAATGTAGTTGTGTATTTTTTTACATTATGTAGTTGCATCACACTTCCCTTGGCATGGACTAATTTGGGTGAAAGGCAGGGCTGTGATGATGTTTTTGTTTTGATGGCCATTTTCAGCACCTGAAAAAAAAAAAAAATGATTGGTCACTGAGGGGGCAGCTCTCTGCATCTTGTTGCAGACTATGCTTATCTTATCACTTCTACAAAACTATTTGTCAGCCTCAAATCTTCCTTGAGTCTTGACTGATTGTTCTCCAGATTATTAAAAGTGTTTAATTTAAATTTTTTGCTTGTTCAGTGTGGAAGGGTGATCTTTTCCATCTTACCTCTGCCTCCATTTTATCTCATTTCATCAAAAACGAGAACCATAAACTGCTAATTCTTGGACTTGTTTTGATGGAAAACCAGCAGATTTATGGGTACAGGTTTCTGGAGTGATACCTGTGCACCCATGCTGTTTGCTTATCTGTTACCAATTGTAAGTGTGCATGTGGATACTGTTGGAGTTCATCTTACTTTAATTAAATTCATTCATTCAGAAAAATTTTACTCAGCAGGTTAGGTTACCTACGCCGATAAAGCAAAAAGAAATCTTGACCCTCGAAATTATTCGAGTACGGGGAATCGAACCCCGAGCTACCGCGATGTGAGCATTTTGAAAGGCGGTAATGTTAGCCGTTACACCATACTCGAGTCAAAAAACATGGTATGAGTTGTAATCATTAGGTTTGAGAATTCTTTGCATGAGCTGTGCCCCCATGACCGTGTTTCATCGCCATCAACACTGCATAGCCCAAGGTATATAAGTAACCTTCTGCTTTTTTCGACTTCACACTTTACAACATTCAGCACGTCAATAACGACCTAGTAACGACTTGACGACCTTAATGCCAGCCCCTTCTAGCCCAACTTCACCCCGCGACCCACGGTACTACATTCCTCGACGCCCGTCTCCCCTTAGCCTCCCACCGCTCGCGCCCCACATGGCCTTTCAGGGCCCTTCGACACACCATGTTACCTTCCAAGCACCCTCTCACGGTTTCCAGGCTTTTGCGGCTTTGGCCGTTCCGAACACCGCTCATGAGCAGGGCGGGAGAGTGTACAAGGAACCGCGATACCCACTAGAAGCCCAGCGGCGGTTTCTTTCTGAAGCAAGGAAGGCATTGAATGAGGTAAAGAGGGACAAGGATGAGGAACAGGTGTGTCTCTTCGTTTTCGTTGTATTCAGTTCATGCGTCTCATCTTCGGATTATTGCACAGCCGAAATCGCCCTGCCAAACACTGCCCCCGCCTTCACCGACGACGACGCAACAACAGCCCAAAGCGCAGTCGTCTCCGACGTTGACTCTCCCCCTTACTCCTCTCAGCGGCGCGAGTACTGTATCGCAGTACTCCCAGCTGGGCGACGAGGACGATCACGAGACACAGGAGAAACGTAAGGGCGGCGTTTTCTGCTGCATTGGTGCGCTCTTCCATTTTATCTTTCACGGGGAGGAAGTCTAATTTCACCCCGTTATCAGGCGTACCATGGTTCCGGAATAGTCCCAAGCCCCCAGTCGTTCCCGTGGGCGAGCCTGCGATGCGGCAAGTTTCCGCAACGCATCGTTAGCTTGGGCGGGCTCCAGGTTAGCCATCGCTCCCTGTCCTTCGCCGGATGACTACACCCGCCGATACGGAGTGACCGCGGTTCGTTGATTGCCCTCCTACTGCTCTGAAGGAGGCTTATTGGATCGTAGGACTCGAAGGGCTGTAGCATCAGTTGTGATTATCGCTGGTTCGATACTCACCCCCGTCGTCTACAGGTTTTTCGCAATGCAGACGCTGGTCGTCATGCCATTGTTGAAGCGAGTCTTTTTGAGCTCGGCCAGCCACTCATTTGTGATATTCCGTGTACTATTCAGCTCCGTGTTAATTCATTGTTGAATAGTCAGAATACGTTGAGATCAAGTTTGACCAGTTCACGCGACAAACACCTCCACCAAGACAGTCTAAGATTTGCTTGATTCAAGCCACCTCTCAAGCGGACGTCGACTGGTCAAAGAACAGCAATATGGATACTAGAGTTTGACATTGTTCCAATGTCAACAATAACCTTGCTTGTATTTTGACCATTGGCACCGGCATGCTTAAATTTAAGCAAAATTGTCTCGCTGATCATAATTTGAATGCACACAGCTTGGAACTTCCAATGTTCTTTTTGCTCCTTTGTTCAATGCAATCTCAGAAGCTATATCTTGCATTGTATTTTATTTTTATTTTCCAAATTTGTTGAAAATACTTGAGATACCATCAACTTTTTTTTGTTTTTGTTTTTGTTTTCTAAAGATTTACGTGCAACAAGACTAGTACTAAGATGCACGGGAAGCTCAAGGCTTCCCTTAGGTGTAATTAGGTCTGATAGGTCTCCGCTTATGTGGGTATTACTGTCCGTTGTGTAGCTTTGTAAAGGAAAGGTAAAGATTATGGTTTAAAAGTGTATCAATGATGCTAGAGTAAGGGCGGCCTTGCGCTCAAGGGATTGTCTGTGAATGCAGGTGGCGTGGGCGTGTTAAGTTTCATCGTCGGAGTCACCGTCTTCTGAGCCTATGTCGGGTGGTTCGGGTTCGTCGAGGAAGGGGGGGCGTGTACTTCACTCCTGTGAAGGTGAAAGCACCTGAGTCTCTTATAGAATTTCGGGGAGCGTGATGTCGCTGTTGTGTTCGCATAGTTTGTCTCGGGCGCAGTCTCATACTATCAACTTGAAATCAGCTAANATACGATCGAAACATGGTCGTATCAACCTCGTCAAAACCTCGTCATTGGGGGAAA
>NW_001890110.1:3893-5441 GCF_000143565.1 Laccaria bicolor S238N-H82 | reverse complement strand
GCCTGTAAGTTGCTGTTGGTTGTCTAATTTTGGGCTGGCGGGCGGGCATAAACAAACATTGAATGGGACAAATTACAGGTCTGGGCTACGCGAATCGACAATCATATGTAAAAAGTCCTCCCTGGCTGAATGGATCTCATCCTTTACCTCATTCAACACCTCCAAGATCACCTCAGCATTCATTAAGATATCCACTTGGTAATCCCGCAAGAAGTCCAATGCATGAACTGTATCCTGCCGGCGGGAGCAAAGATTGTGGACATTATGAATCCACTTGTCAAGTTCTGCGCTTCTAAGAGAATCCTTGCGGGGGTTAGTTACCGAAGGTATGATGTAGTGGATCGCCAACCTTGGTCCTGGGGAAGGATAACCTGTCATCTGCCCACTCATGTTGGGTCATCTCCTGCTCCACACTGGAATGTGTAACCCTCTCAGCAGTCAACAATGGCTCGCAAGGGGGCAGGCCTGCATAGCTTTGAGCCGATTTTGCCTTGCGGAGGGGACGGTCCAAATTAATGGAGGTGGGTAGAGTTGTGAGGGAAGGTCCAGAACCTGCCTTGGCTGGTGGGGAACGAGTGAGGTCAATAACCCCAGCAGGGTTTGTCTTTGACGTTGGCTGACGGACACTGGGACGATCCAGGTTGAGATCCAAGTAGGGAGGAGGGAGGGAATGTGAGAGTGGTGGACTTGCAGGTTCAACTTTGACCTTTCGTGGTCGATCCAAAGTCAATGTGGCCGCGTCGGAGTGGATGATTTGATGTTCCGCCGGCGAGTCGTTTGCTAGAGAGTCAGGCGCCGTCGGGGTGCCCTCCGCCAGATCATGCGTACGAGAGGGGGGATGACGAAAGTCGATAAATCTGAGGGGGGATGAAAATTTCAGATTAACAGCTAACGAATGAATTGCTTACGGAGGCCTAGTTGGACGATCTAAGTTCAAACTTGGCTGGCCCTTCGATTCCGCCGGAGGTCGAACGGGACGGTCAAGGTTCATGGCAGGATGTTCGAGGGTGGTGGGTTGGCGTTTTGGACGGTCAAGGTTTATGTCTGGCAAAACCTTTTCAAGCACCGCTTGCTTGGCTGGGCGATCGAGGTTGAGTGAATCATGATATGGTGCCACCTCTGCTGGAAGAGGCTTGTTCTGGCCCTTTGATGCTGCTGAACCTCGCACGGGGCGGTCAAGGTTCACGGCACGAGCCTGGCCTCCTGGACGATCTAGGACGATATCGCGTAGATCACCTGCCACCGCAGCTGGCTTGAGTGGGCGATCAAGATTGATCAGCGGCGGAGGGTGGTTCTCGGCGCTGCGATGTGCTGGACGATCCAAGTTGATCTCGGTCAGACGACGGTGGGGACGATCCAAAATTAAGGAGCTTGGGTCTGGGCGCAGATCAGTTTTTTCATGCTGGACGACAATTGTTGAAATCACCTGGTGTCATTTCCTCCGCCGGAGGCTGTTAACCGCTCCCCCGTGTGCTGGACGGTCCAAAGTGATCTGCGTTAGACGACGGAGGGGACGATCTAGATTCAAATGATCGTGTTCTAGACGAT
>NW_001890110.1:0-1959 GCF_000143565.1 Laccaria bicolor S238N-H82 | reverse complement strand
GCGGGGATGAGAGATATGCAGGCTAGGTGGGCCACCCTCGCTGACCTCGTTGAGGGGGTGATTCCGAAAGCCAGGCGACTGGAGGATGTAGCTGAGGCATCCACACCACCTCCTGAACGCCCCGCCCCACCATCATCCATACCTCCACAGTCAGAGAGGGGGATGTCTGTTGGCGACTCCCCGCCGGCGACCACGTTGGAGCCCCCGGCGGAGGGCACAGAGGCCACTGATGGACAGGTGGACGTCGAGATGTTGGACGTGGATCCGGAGGGGGAGGCTGAGGGTGAGGCTAAGGGGGATGCTGAGGGTGAGGGTGAGGGTGAGGGTGAGGGTGAGGGTGAGGGTGAGGGTGAGGCGGAGCATGAGGGGGAGCCTGGTGTGGATGCGGCAGCATCACCGAAGGAGACTGAGGTGACTCCCGCCGCCGTTGAGGTGCCTGTTGATACCACGGCCAATGAACCCGCAAGCCCTCAAGACACATCGAATCCCAAGCGAAAGCTTGATGATGACGCGGAGGATGCCCCTGTCGAAAAGAAGAAGAAGAAGGCCGCCGCCACCAAGAAGAAAGCTCCCGCACGTCGTAAAGGTCGGTCCAGGCCCGCGGACGCTGATGCCACGCCCCCACAAGACGTAGATGAGGAGGGAGAACAGGTTGAAGGGGAGTAAAGGTTTTCTTGCATCACCTCTTTGTGCGTCTGTAAGCCCGGCGGACGCCATTCTCTTCAATTTTTTGATGTATATACCGCCCGGCGGGCGCCTTCTTTCTTGCAATTTCTCCCCGCCGGCCTCATTTTTATATATATCCTGTCATACAATGCTCAATAATATCTTGTCCACGTCGTTGAAGTGGTGTGATATTTGCAAATGATAGCATAAGTAATTTACAATTGAGCTCCCTTCCTTTTATTGGCCTCTCTCTCTTTTTCCAAACGAAGTTGTGCCGGCGGGGCCACATTGTACTTACGCTTGGGCGTTCGAGCAGACTTCCTCACAATGAAGAGGTCGTCCTCTCTATCCCGCTGCTCCTCTGGAGTCTCATCCAGACCTCTGTTTGCATTAACCACTGCCGTTGGCTTTTTTCTTGGTTTCGGCTTGGGCTTGATTCTCGTTCTCTCTGCATTAGTCTCTCCCCCGCCGGTGTTAAACGGAATATTGCGACTGTTGCCGCCGGAGGCAATGTCACTCCCGTTGCCGGCGGCGTCATCTTTACGTCTGCGCGTCGCTGCAGCCTTTTTTCGTGATGTTTGTTTGTCAGCTGCTTTCCTTTTCCCCTTTTTGTTGTATCTAGGTGGGAGTGTCTCCAGATCCTCATCTGAAACTGGTGGAGACGGAGCCGCAAGGGACAGGCGTGATATAAGCGCTCTCCGCCGTTCATTTCTAGCTCCAGGAGTGTCGGTGGATGGATCAGATGATGGCTCTTCTGAGTATGGTACGACAGGTCGTTTCTTTTTGCCTTTTCCTAATGGTGGGTCTGATTCAACGTCAGGTGGGGGTAAATGGGGGTGCCCCTCATCGACAGGTGGAAGGTCTGGATCCTGGACTGGATTCTCTTGGATTGCTTGACTTTGTATGGGAAGCGGAGGTGTCACCGCCGCTGGAAGATCGATATCGCAAGGCTCAGGCGGAGAATAAGCCATCGGAGGAGTGATTTCGAGAGTGATTTCGAGGGGCACCATTGGAGGCCGAACAAACAACCTGCCTAGTTGAGGAGATGGCCTACTGCTTTGATTAACTTCAGGTAAATTTCTAGAGAGGGATGCAGCTGTAGTACTGTCAGGAGGGACGCTTGGAACCTCCGGCGGGGACGCTCTGGCCCGTTCAGGAAGGACACTGACTGCCTCCGCCGGGGACGCGGGCAAGCGGGCCGTCGGGGACATGACCAGTAGGGTATCAACTGAATAAAAGGAGGGTTTAAGCCTTTCTGCATCAATGTAAAAGTTGAATCGAAATGTTCAGAAG
>NW_001890111.1:8298-9897 GCF_000143565.1 Laccaria bicolor S238N-H82 | reverse complement strand
GTATACACTGTATGTAGTTAATATATTTTGTATTATAATTGAAATACATCATTATTTGATCTAAATCACTTGTGAATTTGTGAATTTTATAAGGAGGTTTGAATTTCTGACTTCAATAAATACAGCTCAAGTCACCTGACCTCTACCTCAGTTCTGATCAGCACTAATCAGTCTTCTGGAATTCCATTCAGATTCCGGCGGAATCCATTGGAATTCCATTCAGATTCCAGCGGAATCCATTGGAATTCCATTCAGAATCCAGCGGAATCCATTGGAATTCCATTCAGAATCTGGTGGAATCCATTGGAATTCCATTCAGAATCCGGCGGAATCCACTGGAATTTGAGATTCCTACCATTCCGGCGGACTCCAGATGGAATTCCGACATTCTATGGGAGTCCATCGGAGTCCACCGGAACTCATGGGGGAGGGTAAAGTACTGTGAGAAAGATATAACCAAATCCATATTTTACCAGCATCTCTAGGAGATGTAATTCGGTTTCAGTCATACCTATGTCAAATCTTCATTAAATCTCTTAAAAATTGGTAGAATGACGGGTATTTACATGCTTTACTATTTTATATAACCCATTTATTTTTCAGAGTAATAATGGTTTATATTGTTAATAAATTAGATGCAAAAAAACCGGTCTGGATCGGTCTGAACCGGCTCCATAGACGACAAAAGACTGGTCCTAGGTGGTTCGGTTCGGTTCCCTCAATATCTGGGTCAGTCCTAGACCGGTTGCAGTCCACGGTTGCGCGTTTTGGGGGGCAAAAAACCGGACTGAACTGAACTTGCAAACACTAGGAATAATTGTTGACATTACAGACAATGAGGCTGTTGTGTTTTTGACAACGCAGGATGTGACAATTACCATACCCTTTTCATCACTTCAAAAACATCTTAAAGTAGGGGATGAAGTGCACATTCTTTCAGGAGACCACCAAGGTGTTATGGGCTGGGTAGTAAATCAAGACAATGACTATGTGTGTGTCTTCAATGACAGGACTGGAACAGAGGTAAATGTTTCATTTTTACAATACATACTCTGACATTCTGTCATCTTTTAGGTAGAGGTATCCTCTGGGAATGTTGAGTTCTTCAGCTCCCCCTTTGTCTTCGCAACGGAATCCCCGGAATCCTTGACAGCTGCACAAAAGCGAGTCATGAAGGGGGACTCGAACAGTCATCTTGTAGGAAAACATGTAATGGTAACCCAAGGCAATTTTAGAAGTTACCAAGGCAGAATAAAAAGCACAGTTGGTGAGAAAAGGCTTTTGGTCAAACTTGAGGTGCTGCTCCAATGCCCACAAATTTTGGACATCTCTGCACTACACATAGTGTTCGCAGGTCCAGTCTACAGGACTGAAAATATACATAGGACTAAACTGGACTGAACCACAGTCCGGTCTTTTTCCAGTTGCAGTTGCCCACATTTGTGGTCAGTCCAGTTGCCAGTTGCCATGTTTTTGTAAATATTAAAAAGCGAAAAAGACCGGTTTAGACCGGTTGCAACCGGTCTTTCATCTCACTATGTGTTGGAACTTACTCGCACACATTTTAACTTAATTTTCGGTCCCTCAATCATCAAAAAC
>NW_001890111.1:7299-8246 GCF_000143565.1 Laccaria bicolor S238N-H82 | reverse complement strand
CCGACCCAGATATTGAGGGAACCGAACCGAACCACCTAGGACCGGTCTTTTGCGGTCCATGATACCGGTTCAGACTGATCCAGACCGGTTTTTTTGTGTATAATTTATTATACCAATATAAACCATTTGTATCTCAACCATTATTACTCTGAAAAATAAACGGGTTATATAAAATAGTAAAGCATATAAATACCTGTCATTCTACCAATTTTCAAGAGATTTAATGAAGATTTGACATAGCTATGACTGAAACCGAATTACATCTCCTAGAGACTCAGGTAAAATATGGATTTGGTTATATCTTTCTCAATTCTTAACCGTTTTTGATGAAACAAAAACCCAATAAAAGGCAATAAACGTGGTTACAAGGCTATGTAACGCACGTGACCGTTTAACTGGTTGCAACCGATTAAAACCGGTCTTTGAACGGTTTTAAAAGATTTTCGAAATGAGGCAACCGGCAACTGGACCAACCCCAAATTGGGGCAACTGCAACCAAAAAAAAGACCGGACCATGGTCTGGTTCAGTTCGGTCCACCGGTTTTTTGCGGTCCTATGGACTGAACCTTTAAACACTACATGCCAGAGCTCAAGTGTGAGCACCCTCATCCCCTCCCCCTCTGTTTTTTAACACCAGAAATAGGTGCCACGTCGCTGACAGTGACATGGCAACCACATGACGATGATGGATGATGTTGTTCCTCTTGACGAGTGCCCACATCAATGACCTACAACCACAAGTGTGAGCACTCATATTCCCTCCCGCTGCATTTTTTAACATCAGAACCAGGTGCCATGTTGCCAACGACGATGTGGCAACCAAATGACGATGATGGATGTCATTGTTCCTCTCGACACCCACTTGCATCTCAGAGAGCCCACACCAACAACCCACAACGACCACAGTGAGCACTTATAACCCCCCCCCCTCCCCCTTTCTCATTTTC
>NW_001890111.1:5474-7249 GCF_000143565.1 Laccaria bicolor S238N-H82 | reverse complement strand
GAATTGGTTGAGATATGGCCAAAAGCATTTTTATACGCAATTTGAATGTATATCCTTTCTGTTCTTTCCATAGCTCAGTCAAATCTTCACGGAATTGCTTAACTTTTTAATCAGTCTACAGAGAATTAAAATATCTATCTACGTATGCTATGTACGTGAGATAATATTTAGTTTCTGTGGTGTAATAAATTTTACAACAAAAGACCGGTCGCAACTGGTCTGGACTGGTCTTTTTCGCGTTGTGGACCGATTAGGACCAGTCTAAAGCGGTCCGGTTGCGGTCCCTTAATATCTGGATCAGTCTAGACCGGTTGCGGTT
The DNA here is from genome assembly GCF_000143565.1 of Laccaria bicolor S238N-H82. NCBI lineage: Eukaryota > Fungi > Basidiomycota > Agaricomycetes > Agaricales > Hydnangiaceae > Laccaria > Laccaria bicolor. The sequence goes on along the minus strand of NW_001890111.1, from coordinate 6,930 downwards.
GCCAGTTGCATCATTTTGAGGTAAAAAAACTGGACTTAACTAAACTTTAAAACACTAACTACACATCATGCAAGCCCTTTTGCTTTTTTTCTTTCTGAAATCGATGCTAATTAGCTTCCAGTGCTGACAAAAGGCTTTAGCCCCCAAGGCTTCAAGAGCTTCTGACTGATATCTCTTACCCACTTGAACCAACGCCTCTGCCTGGTACTTTGGCAAGCTTTTTGTTCCCTGGTCTGCCCTTGCCGGATCCACAACCCTCAGCTGCATATCCTGCTGCCCTCCTCATGCATACTCCGACCATTGCAGGGCTGTCTACTCCACTTCCTAACTCACAAGATATCCTGATGAGCCCAGCTTGGAACCCAAGCTCACATACCCCTTGCTGTGGCAATTATGGTGATTATATTTTTGATTCAGAGTCAATATATATACTGATGCAATTATGGCAGCCCCTCCATATTGGCTTAGAGATAGCCACTTGCCACCATGAGACTGAGCCTTTGTCTCATCAACACCTGCCCTAATTTCCATGATGGCAAGTACGAAAATACGTGCGGGGAGTTCAAGGGAGTGGTTGGACATGTGGTTAAGGTCCAACTCAGTTTCATAGTGGTGGAAGTGCCGTTTCCATACTTGATACCTGAAAGGCCAGAGTGCAAAGCCCAAGTCGTTACCACGTTTGATGGCCTGCATAAGGGGTCAGAGTTTAGGATCAAGGTTTTTGGTGAAGATATCTGTGGCTGCTCTCATTTGAAATCAACAAAGCTTTTGAGAAAGGTTGATGTCCAAATTGCCACCAATGAACTTGTAGTTACCTAGGGATAAGATACCTTAGATATGTTTAGAGACTCAAAAGGTTGATGTCCAAATCGCCACCAATGAACTTGTAGTTACCTGGGGATAAGATACCTTAGATATGTTTAGAGACTCTTCATGTATGTTTTACACCTATATTGATGGCCATGTATATTCTTGACTGTATTGCGAGACAATCACTATTTATGACTGGCTTAGTCAGCTCAAGCCAGTTTCTTAGCCAGAGCCAGAATCAGCCGAGCCGTGGGAGTCATCACTCAACAGTTCTGGCTGGGCTTCGGCTAAACTTGGCTCAGCTCCTGGCTTCAGCTGGCTCTGAGCCGGAGCCGTGGCAACACTAGCTGTACCTGGAAAGAATAACTCGGCAATCTGGAGCCATTGTTCTGGGGGGCCGCAGTGGGTTTCCATGTCAATTTCAGGTGTGTTAGTGCTAACAGTGCCCAAAACTGAACTTTTCACAGTTGAAGCAGCATTTTTGCCAAAATTCTTTTTATTGNGACTTCATTTGGGAAGGTCCAGACCTGTAGTTGGCTTCAAATGTATTGGTATTGTAGTAACCACACAATCAAAGCAAGATGATGACCCTACATTTTCCTTGTCATCAGATTTGTTCACATGATTGTTGGTCCTTTTCTGCTTT
>NW_001890111.1:0-1532 GCF_000143565.1 Laccaria bicolor S238N-H82 | reverse complement strand
TTTTTACGCCCCTTCAGTCATCGGATGAGGAAGACGAAGAGTGTATAGAGAAGAGCAGTAGTGCAATTTATGAGCACCAAATGAAGAAACACTTTTTTTTTTTATCGGTTGAAGGTCCAGATCACCTGAGGGCACATTTTGATCATATCTGCAGATCTGATCTCATGTCTCTAAATAGAACATCAAGCATGACAGGTCATAATTTATCATGGCGAGCGCTCCTTACTGTCACAACACTAGTACTGAGTACTGAGTATGAGTGCCCATACCAAATAGTGTTTATCAGATAGTTGAATTTGGGTCTGATTTTACCGTCGATCACATCTTTTCGTCTATCTACTGCCAGGTTCAAATGACAGATTTTTTGGTAAACATAGCAAACAAACTCTATAAGCGCGAGCACAAAGGAAATGGGACAGAAACAAGAAGAAGCTGGTGCTCAGCCGTGTTCCCTTCTTTTTGCACTCCCTGGACCCCTCCAGTAGCAGATTGCATCACTCTTCCTCCCACCAGGATTTTGTAAACTCGGGCGTGGCTTATCCTCCCCCTCTTCTTCCCCTGTGTACTGCCTTCTTCCAGTGCCCGGAAACCTTCCTCTTAAGCGTCGTCAACCCCCACCCGCAGAAGAAGTAGATTTAACAGTTGCAGTACGCTTAATGCCCTCCAAACGGAAACACCCCTCCGAAATCCACCCAAACCCAGCAGCGCGAGCTTCAAAGCTGTCAACTGGTAAGACGCTGTCTGTGAAGAAGCCAAAGACAGTGTAGTATGGCGTGGCGGGATCGTTGTCGTGGAGGTGTTTAGGGTCTGAAGAAGAAAGGGATGGGGAGTAGACGGGGAATGGGATGAAGGATCGGCGTCATGGACACGTTCGCTCTGTTCCTATGCACAATATGCTTGCACGAGTGGACTAGCAGGCATAAGTGAGGGTGGTTTGGGAGAGGGCGCAGGTGATTGCATAGAAGAAAGTGTCAAAGCTGCTGGGTGAAAATGGTTTCGACGGAGGAGTTTACGCTGTTCATCCTCTGGTTTTCCAGGGGTCCTTCTTTCATCGACGGAAGATTTGTCGATTTCTTGGGGATTACCATAGCGGCTGCACGCCGTGTCTCCTCATTAACCCTCCTTTCAGCCCTGCCCTCACGCCTCCTTGCACTCCCCTTGCCCTTCCCATTTTACCATTACCAGCAATGGTAGCAGCCCTTTTCACCACACCCACACTCCTTCCGTTACTCTCACTTCCGCTATATGGAGCAGGCTTAGCCAACAATCTCTTCATCATCACGCGGGATGTTGGCGAGTCAGGGGAGCACGTGGTGCATGTTGGGCGTCAAGGGGGTCTTAGGATTCCAAAGTCCGACTGGGGGTTGGGTAGGTAGGTCGGCCGCAGGCCCAGAAAAAAAAAATTGGAACCCTCTACAAAATGATCTCAAAACAGGCCTGGAAGGCCATACCTTGCAGGTTTGCAGTGCCAATACACTCCAGAACATGTAGATCAGTCCAAATTCAATGATATTCAAGCTTTATATAATATT
>NW_001890112.1:7652-9691 GCF_000143565.1 Laccaria bicolor S238N-H82 | reverse complement strand
CACACAGGAGCACTTCAGAACATAATTCAAACAGATTCGGGAAGCTACAGTGTAGGGCTACAACTTTCGTTTTTTGACCATTTTTGGTAATTGGTCATGTGACCACCCTCCGGGGAAGCCCATTGCATGGACCCTGACATGTGGGATACATTTGAAAAATCGCAATGAAATGCCCAGGGCTACATTTGAAATTTTGCAATGAAATACCCAGGGTATCTATTGAAAAATCACAATGAAATACCCAGGGATACATTTGAAAAATTGCAATGAAATACCCAGGAATACATTTGAAAAATCGCAATGAAATGCCCAGGGTATCTATTGAAAAATCGCAATGAAATACCAAGGGATACATTTGAAAAATCGCAATGAAATACCCAGGGTATCTATTGAAAAATCCCAATGAAATGCGCCAGGTATCCATTGAAATTTTGCAATGAAATATCCAGGGATACATTTGAACAAGTGCAATGAAATGCGCAGGGTATCTATTGAAAATTGCAATGAAATACCCAGGGATACATTTGAAAAATCGCAATGAAATGCCCAGGGTATCTATTGAAAAATCGCAATGAAATGCACCAGGTATCCATTGAAATTTTGCAATGAAATATCCAGGCATACATTTGAAAAATCACAATGAAATACTCAGGGATACATTTGAAAAATCGCAATGAAATGCCCAGGGTATCTATTGAAAAATCGCAATGAAATATCCAGGGCTGCATTTGAAATTTTGCAGAAAATGTGCTGGGTATCTATGGAAAATTCACTATGAAATACCCAGGCCTACATTTGAAATGCCTTTCAAAAAATCCTAAGCATTATAGATATGGCCTCTAGGCTTAAGTCTAAGTTATAGAAATGACCCTCTAGGCTTGGGTCTAGGTTATAGAAATAAAGTGGTAGCCACTAGTGTGTGGAGATGACCCCAGAACACGCTTGTAAATAAAACATCCCTGTCACTGATTATATGTTTGGGTAGACCGTGAAGTTTGTAAACTTCTTCAAACATAAGTTCAGCAATCTGACGAGCCACCCATAGCTGTAAGACAATGCCTTGTATACTGGACCCATCCACCTATGCCTATTGCGTAGAGCATGGTCATGACCATGATCTTTGGGATATGGATTGGTCCAGGGTGCCTCCACAGTATAATTTCGGGGTATTCCTAATAATCCATTGATGACCTGTATTTGTTTTTCAGTCAATGTGTCAATATCTGCAAACAAACCTCTGTTTTGGGCTCCAGAACAATATTTTCGCATCTGTGTGTGTTTCTTCCACAAAGAAGCCTCGCAAATCACTCCAAATATATCCTGTATTATATTTAGATTTAATAGAACTGGTTCCTAACGCTCTGTATGTCAGAAATGGATGGATTGGGTGAACTGAATTCAGATGACCTTTGGGAATTGATGCTCCTGCACAACAAATGTAAACAACTCTAAAAGCATCATTATGCTGCTCCTCCTCCCACATATATGGACAGAATAAATGTAGGATTGGCCTTTCTTACCTCCCTCAAGGTAATTCCAGCCTGATATTGGGCAGAAACTAGGGTGTTGTAGTTTCAAACCCGTGTCTAATGTTCATATTGAAGAAGCTGCAGGTAAACAAATGTAAACAAATGGAAAAGAGGTACAGGACGACACTACTCGTCCTCTTCCACCAGGGACTCCAGGAGGGGATCAAGAGAGGATCCAGCTCCCTCATTACTATCTTCTTGGCTACAAAATGGTACCAGTGGCTTGTCCCATAGCCGTGTAAAGCGAGTGTGAAGGCCGTGTTGTATATCTGCCTGCTGGGTCGCATACGCTCTTATACCTTCCTGCATTGCCTCGTCTTGGCCTTTCCATCCCTCTCGATGCTGTTCCCACCATGCTGCCCTCCACTCCAACGTCTTGCGAACCCGTCGCATCTCTTCCTTTAGCAACATCACCTCCTCGGTCCACCTCAAATGTCGTGCACGAGCCTTAGCCCATTCAATGCGGACCGCTGCAAAAACAACCAATTAGCCTCAGCATACTGCTTTAAA
>NW_001890112.1:0-1872 GCF_000143565.1 Laccaria bicolor S238N-H82 | reverse complement strand
TTAGGACTACACATATTTGTAATGTCTGCCTTTTAAGACTACAAAGATTTGTAGTGTCTGCTTTTTCAGACTACAAAGGTTTGTAGTGTCCACTTTTTAAGACTACAAAAGTTTGTAGTCTGCTCTCCTGACATTTAGTTAAATTGTACTGGGATATGAACAGAAGTTTAGCCAAGGTCAGAGATAGGATGGTGGTTTGTCTGAAAAGATGATATAGGTCTCTTCAATATGAAAGACAACCATGAGGCATGCAAATGTTGCAACAATGGCAAAAGGTTGACTCATATCAACCCTTCAGTCATGTCCCCATGAACATATACTGTACAGAGTCAAGGCCAGTACAAACTAAATGTCAGAAGAGCAGACTACAAACCCTTGTAGTTTGAAAAAGTGGACATTACAAACTTTTGTAGTCCTAAAAAGCGGACACTACAAAACTTGTAGTCTTAAAAAGTGGACACTACAAACTTTTGTAGTCTTGAAAAGCAGAAAAAGCAGACATTACAAACCTTTGTAGTTGGAAAAAGCAGACACTACAAACTTTTGTAGTCCTAAAAAGCGGACACTACAAACCTTTGTAGTCTTAAAAATTGGACACTACAAACCTTTGTAGTCTGAAAAAGCAGATACTATTATAGTTTATTTATTTTCAATGGATCACAAACAATGTTTGTTTGGTGAACATGCTCACCAAACATGGCCACTCTCTTCTTCCACCACCACCACCATGCTCGTCACCGCCGCCAACACCACGCCATCACCGTCACCCATAGCCACCACCGCCAACATCGCTCCTCGATCACCCATGGCCACCACGACCACCAACATCAACCACAACACCCTTCAACAACAACGCGGCGACGCCACGTCACGAAACAACGAGCGCCGTAACCCACGAAAACACCCAACGCCCACGAAAACAACGCCCCCGGACACAAAACGACACCCGACGGGCACAAAACGACGCCCACCGCCCATGTACACCGCCAGCGCCCACGAAAACCATACCCCGCCCACGAAAACATCCCACCACCCACCGAAAAACACGAGCGCCCACCGAAAAACACGCGCCGCCCACCGAAAAACACGCGCCGCCCACTGAAAAACACGCGCCGCCCACCGAAAAACACGCACCGCCCACACGACATACGACGGCACCACGCCGCCTACCAAAACCACCACGTCCACACCAACGCCACCCACGACGACGCCCCCAACGGCAACCAGCGCCCACGACGACGGCGACGACAACGTCACGAATAACGCAACAACGCGGACACACGACGAAAACGCGAACACGCGACGAGGAGGCGACAACGAAATGCGACACAACGATGGGATGCCAACGCGGGACGACGATGGCCGAGGTCCCAGCCACACTCCCTCTCCCCTCCACCATTCCCTCCCTCCCTCCCTCCTTCCCCCTTTCCTTGTCCCTCCCCCTTGCTCCACCATTCCTTCCCCCCTTTCCTCCCTCCCCCCTTTCCTCCCTCCCCCCTTTCCTCCCTCCCCCCTTTCCTCCCTCCCCCTTCCTTGTCCCTCCCCCTTCCTTCCTTCCCTCTTTCTTGTCCTTCCCCCCTTCCGCCCTCCCCTCCCTTGTTCTTCCCCCTTCCTTGTCCCTCCCAATAATAGAAATACACCCCCACCTTGTCCCACCCCTACCCCCTCCCTTTAAGATAAACTGTGTAATGTGTGTAGTAATACATTTCAAATACATCCCCACCTTGTCCCTCCTCTACCCCCTCCCTTTAAGATAAACTGTGTAGTGTGTGTAGTAATACATTTCAAATAAATTACAACTCAATCTATGACTTCTACATGTGAATTTTATAAGGAAATATGAGTGCCAAGTCATCAGGATAAGCTTGGAGT
>NW_001890113.1:0-9649 GCF_000143565.1 Laccaria bicolor S238N-H82 | reverse complement strand
CTGATGAATTGTGAAAGGGGAGGGCGGGACAAACTGGTGTGTGAGAACAGACGGTGAGCGGGGGGAGCATGGGGATGAGATGAAAAGGGCAATAACAACAGAGCTGGAATGGCGGGAAGGAGCGGAGGAGGTGTGTATTAAGGGTAAGCAGGGGAAAAGTCGCATGACCAACGATTGATGGAAGAAAGGAGGAAGACTCCATGACGGAGGAAAACAATCTTGGGTATAATGAGCGTAAGCCACCCGTCTTTCAATTGAGTGTTCGGATATCCACCTCGTACTTCCGAAACTCAACAGATCTGATCAGGCCATACACAAATAAATGGCTCATTCCGCACGCTCCTCCCGTCCAGAACTTTCCATTCCTGTCAATACCGTCAACGTTCGTTCAACACGGGAGAAGTAGAACAGGAAATTATGCGGGCGCGTGGTACATTTCCGTGAGAGCTCGGAAAAGGGGTTGTCCATAAATTGAAGAGACGTACACACGTAAAATTTGGATGGGACTGGGAGCACGTTCGGGAGAAGCAGGGGTTGGACCGCGTTGAGTGGAAGGTGTTGGCAGATCTAGGGGTAGAGATTATAATAGAAAAGGGGACATAAAAAATGGGACGAATGTACCGAATCCACGAGCTTGTAAATGAACGAGGGATGGTAATCGATGCCCATAATGCTCACCATCTCTTCATCGCTGTGCACCGAAGCCGCCCCCTTTCAGGCATCATGCATCATGCCTCATGCTGAGTACGCCCACCAGGGGCCGACGACCAGAACTTTCCAATTACGCGATCGAAGGCGCTCTGCAGTTGCATTCTTTTGTGTCGAAAAGGAGGGCAGGTACGTGATTGTCGAGACGCTGACATGACGAGCTTGGTAATGTCCATGCGGGCCGTCTGAGCTGATTGCAACTGGGAAAACTTGAATGTCGTGGACAGGTTGCAGAATTCCGAAGAGCAAACTCAAGATCCACGTCCAGACATTTCTGGGGTCTGCGAATACCCACTTGACGGCCCCTCCAGAGCGTCATGGACCATCGGAAAACACGGTGGAGCGATTGACGAGAAAGTTGAAGCTGAGCGGGGTCTAGCTGTTGATAAAGAGCGACGAGAACGAATACTGGGTAGTGATCCCTCCGTTTTCTGGCTTTCGAAGAACGTTTCCCTGTGGCTGCGCCTACGTTTCACGCATCGCAATGTAGCGGTACAAGCCTTGGAATTTCTCAGCTTCATCAATCTTCAGTGATGATGGAGTGATGTCGACAAGAAAGGCGTTCATGAGAGCTGCATAGTTAGGATATTCATGCGTCCCGTATCCGCGCGCTTCACCTGCAACAGTACGACCGTCCAACAAACAGGTCCTGACGGACATACTGCAGCCGTCGAAGAGTCGCTGAGCCCTCGGGAGGATGTGAACCGGACGCAGTGGTTGGAGTATATGTGGGAACGACAGACAGTGAATCCTCAATGCTGTGGACGTGTTGCAGATCGGGAAAGTAGTGTCGCTGGTAGATCGCATGCACGGTTTCAATTCGTCCCAAGCTTGAAGTGCGGCCTAGAGCAAACCAAACTCTTGGAACATTTTTTCCTGTGGCCCTCAATGCGGATGCTGTCAAAATTTGTTCATAACGGAGAGAATGTCGAAAGGCTGAAGTCGGGAAAAGCGAAATGATCCCGGTTTTTGTTTCTCTGTGCTCCAGCGAAAGCGGGGCGCGTCAAGGTAAGGCAGTCAGGATGGGGAAGGGAGGAGATAGCTCAGTCAAAAGCGGACAAGAGCATGTGAAATTGATGCATGGATAGGTTGTGCATAGCGTAGAACGTCAACCCCTCACAGCGCTGGTAAAAAAGGCCTCATAACTCGCCTACGCGCGGTCCCTCCCAAGGTCCCTCCGTAACATCTTGACAAATCGTTGATATCTTGTCGGTTGGTGATGCGGGTGCCGAAAGTCGCGAAGTGGGGAGAGCTGGGCGCGTCAATCTGCGATGGTGGTTGATGGTGTCTACGAATATAGCAGAACTGGACGAGCGTGAAGCGGACCGTAAATATTTACAAACGGATGCGAGTGCGTAGGGGAGGACCGAAGTTGAATCATGGATATTGTTAGATCCGGGGGTGCACAGTCTAAAAGACCTTGCACAAGTTGTGTGCGTTGAACGTTATCATGGTCTTTCTCGGATTGTAATGAGCGGTTTGAGGATGGCCAGGAGTATCTCCGCTGTCAGTGCGCTTCCGCTTCCTGAATACGACATTCGTTCCTGGACAGTCTGTTGAAGGTTGGTGCTCGGGCGATAAATCGGTACTGAGGACAGCAAGTAAAGAGGGTGAGGAGAGAAAGTTCGAGCAAATTCTACTCACAGGTTAGCGTTCATGAGATAGAAAATGAGAAGTGATGTAACCCTAACCCACCTTTGGATCGATCGCGTTTGGCGCCTACCACACTTCCACCGGACACTCATGTAGGCACTCGCACCATGGATCCCCGCGCCCAACAATACCACCGGCTTCTGCTCCTAAAATCATCATCACCGGCACTCTCCACATTCACATTCCCATCAGCATCATCCGCACCATGTACATTCGCGTAGACCGTATTCGACGTCTTCAAGCCTCTCTAGCGGATGTTGCATGAGATGCCCCTCCGCGCTACTACCGCCAATGAAATCAAGGGCATCGATATGAATCAACCACACCTATGTCCAGTCTTCCTTCACCAACAACGAGAAAAGTCATGATGGTTCCCCGCATCTACGACACCACTCACGAACGCACGGCGAGGATGGTACGAGTGGTTGTAGGCGCGTGTACGTTTATCGGGGTCAACAAGCACAAGGAGTATGCGTATCAGCCGGGAGGAAGATAATAACCGAGTCCCCTGGTTCAGCAGGGCCAGGTTCAGCAGTATCAGACGCATATGTTCGCGCCACGTTACGGGCGTATTGAAGAAGCCAAAATATGCGGTTAGTGGGGGTGTGCATGCTTTGCCTGGGGATGCCGGAGGGGTCGCAGGAGCAGGAGGTGAGTCCATTTTCTTGCTGCTCGATCCTCAGACATCGCTGGGTCTCTTTTCGCGTGTTTTTTCTGGTCTTTGTAATCTCTTCCTTTGATTCCTCTTATTTCCCTCGGTCCTTCACTCTTCTCTCTTTTCCAATCCCATCTCTTCTAAGGGGTAATATTCTTGTCGAGGGGTCTCCCCTTTTCTTTCTTTCTGTGTTACATCTCATTCTCCTCCAAAACCCGGCTCGGGCTGACGAAACCCCTCCCCATCAGGAAATGAATGAAACACGTGGAATCTTTGAGACGCAACAGCGAATGGTGGTCATGCACCAGCGTCAGCAACAACAGCCTTCACGAGGGGGGTAGATGTCGCAGCTCCCGCTTTCCCAAGTGTCGGATCGATCGATACATAGGACGGATACAGCTCTTACACATTATGGCGGAAGGGGAAGGTTTTCGCATCCCCCGCAATCGCAGAATTTGGGGAGGGAGCAGTCGCAATCCCAATCCCAGGCCCATCTCATCCGCCGCACTCACACACGCATACATCCCACACGTCGTAGTTGCAAACCTCCAAGGTCACACCCTCCGCCTTCAGACGAAGGGGAGGGCGAGGATGCTGAACATGAGCGTAAACAGGAGCGTGATATGGAGGATGGCGATTCGGAGTAGTTGCCGCTCTCAATTGTTGCAAGGGGAGGGAGGGTAGGGTAGGGAGAAAGAGTCGGGCGGGTGTGGGGGACAGGGGCGTCACTGCCGCTGAAGGGAAGAACGGCGCTGGTGCAGGTGGAGCACGCCCGCGGGTGGTGAAGGGAGAAAGCACCCTTGTCGTAGGAGGGAGAAGCATGCCAGCTGGGAGAAACACAATGTCAGGAGCGACTCGCGAGGAGGACGATGCCGGCAAACAATAAAAATTCCTGCTGAGTGCGGCGATTTCACCCACGCATAGGATGGAGGAGGAGGAGGAGGATGAGCTTCATATCGAGTTTCGTTGCGTGTTTTTCTTTTTCTTTCTATTTTTTCCTTTCCCTCTTCGTCGTCGCTATTCTCGCCACCATCACATACTCCTTGCTATCCGAATACCCCTCCCACATCAACGTTCTATCATTTATGCACCTGCCCCGGCTCCCATCCAAGCAATACAGATATATCATTCCCCTTTAATTGCGTCTTCTTGAACCAAGCACCCATTCCTCCTCTTTTCTATATGTCATGCTACGATGGCCGAAGTTCCGAACACACCATCGACCATCGAGATCAACGATGTTACCTTTTGCGTCTTAATCGTGTGCTCCTAAGCCTCTCTTACTTGTAATGTTACCCGTGCTGATCATCATTTCTAGTTCTCAGATTGCGGCTTTGACGGGTTAGGGAACGCCATCCTCATATTTTGAATTGTTTCTGAGGTTCGTCGCTAGTATGGGAAGCTGGTGAGTTTTCTCGTTGGCCTTCTTTACTCAATTCTGAAACATATGTATAGTGTATCGTCGGGTATATTTCAGAGACTCGAAACAGCACGACCAACGGGATCTCCCATGTGTTCACTGAATCGTTCATTATCACTTCGCTATCCAAGCTCCGCGTCCGCGCTTCTACATCCACATCGCTGTCGTTATCGTCGACCTCAACTTTATCAACAGCAGCACAATTGGCAAAAACACTGTTAAGCATGCAGGTCCGCAGTTAATGGCGGCCTTGATGAAGGAGGCAGTGGAGATGGGGTTAACTTACCCACTCATAGCGTCAAGTTCAAAAATTTCCCCTTCGCACTTTCCTTGGAGATTGAACCTCGTTTTATTTTGTAGCCCTGAATCCCATTCGCTCGTGAAGAAATTTGGGATTGGACGGCGATGAAGATGGGACTCGTGAAGAAGACGACGCGATCTGGGTGAAGCATTTCCGTCTCCCGAGTTTTTTCGGAGAATCACTTGTATTTTCATTGCAGCTGTACCTTCGCCTTTTGCAATCTTGTAGCATGTATTTTTTTACGCAGCTTCAAACCCTTTTTGTAGGAATCGAAATTCGACTCCCGGCAAACTCAGTTGCCTTCATCACCCTAAACTTGTTCTTTCGCTCCATAGCTACCGCGCTCTCCGCCGTCGATCCGCTTCAACTCCTTCTTAAATAGAGAGGAGATTTCTCCTAGAATGATTACTGTTCATCGAATCGGAGGTCCCTTCGCTGCACATCAAATTGAAGCATTTGGGCTGTTTTCAATCTACATATGCACGTAACAACTGCTTGTAGGTTCTATTACAGTCATCCACCCCTTAATGATACACCACCCCCATTTGATACACTTTTGACTAGCAAATATCTCGCTCAATACTAGACCGATTCTCACAAAACAAGTTGTAACACATAGTACAAACTCATATCTACCACTGTACATAATTTGGATACAATTGAGGCAGAATTGGCAAAGCCGTGGAGCATACAAAATGGACTGTTTTTCAGGAATAGCCAAATACAGTCACACCCCTCAATGATACACCCATAATCTTAGTTTTTCTCTGTGAAATGTGGGTCAAACATTCTGAAATTTGGTATGGTCATAGAAGGGCATTTATCAGAGATTTTCATGTAGTTTCTGTAGAGAAAGGTTGTGCTCAAATCTGTTGAAGCTAATTTCTCATTTTGGGTGAATCATTAGCAGGTGGATGACTGTAGTCCTACTCAATTATTTTACGAAGACATATGAGCTTAGTATGATCTTTGATGTCCCTTGATGCCAACATGTCTGAGTTTTAAAACACTCCTGTTTGCTTGCAGAGCGTCGCTTTCTACGGCGCCTGGAGCCATCTTGTGCTATGGGGAAAAATTGGCTGAGAACTTGAGATATACAGAATCTCGACTCTGAGGCTGATCATAATAAGTCTGAAGGTGCTGAGTATCTCACATGCTACAGCCTGTCGACTCTGCTGTTCCTTTGAAACTCAGACATGTTGGCATCAAGGGTCATCAAGGGTTATAATATGGTCTTCGTAAAATAACTTAGCTCGCATAACTCGAAATTGACTAGGACTATTGATACAAACTTGTTCCCTATACGACAAAAAACCCGAAAGATCTAGAGAAAACGAAAAAAAAAAATCGTTAAAGGTTATAGATTCGAGGCTGCGTGCAGTAGGCGGCGAAGTTGTTCTGAGATATAAACGCTACCCCAAGGGGAGCCAGGATATCGAAACCCAATTTCCTGGAGCCAAGGCAAACTTTGAGAACCTCACAGTGGTTGCGCTCCGTGACAGCAGTCTGGATAGCTATGCCTCCCAGTGGCTGGTGTGGATTTGGCGAGGAGTATCGAAGGACAAAGCTTGGAGCGTCATCAACAAATTGCCACTCTTCATCGACCGCTCGAAGATAAGTGGTGTTTCCAGAATCTTGCAGTGAGAAATTAAGATACGGCGATATTTGATAAGTCCCCGTCATGCATGGGACGGGAACCATGGACGAGTTGCCTGCCGTTGCGCATTGCGCTGAGATGGAGTTGCTTTTTCCGGGGGAGGCGATTGATACGGATTGGATGTCTGGCCAGAGGTCGGCTGGAATGACCCCTTGCGATACTGCGCCGGCGAATGAGAGCGTTTGGATCGTTGTGTTTGGGTCATTTGCCATAACGTAGTCAAAATAGTGGATTTTGGCGGTTGAGTCTGGGGTTTGGGGGTAATAGAATGACATGAGAGGTTTTCGAGAAGAACCGAGGGAGGGTGATTGGATGATTGCTTCTCCGGCGAAGGAGTCACAAACGTGCGTCCATTGGTACTGTAATTGTGTATCGTTAGCAGGGGTATTCGAATAAAGGCTTTTCGTCTTACCTGCTGGGCGAGGGGCAAGCCAGCGAATGGGGCAAATAATGGGCCAGCGCACATGGCGAAGGCAATTGGAAGGACGATTATGAGATGCAAGGTCCTCTTCATATACTTGATAGATGTTTTATATAACTTGTCAATTGGGGACGCTGCCATCGTTTCACGGGTCTTCCACCATCTTACGTGCTCGAAGTAACTGGTCCACACCAGGATGTTGATGACGCACACCATGTATCCATTGACATACACTGATTGACAATGTCAGGGCGGGTATTAGAGCGATGAGCGCAATGAACACTGTACGAGATATTGAAAACGGTTTCCACAACTTGTGGTGGGCGGTCACTATGTTACGGAGGTTGGGTTTTGACCCTCCTTCCACGTCTGTAAGGGAGGAGGATCAGAGTTTGTCATTCGTAGTTCGGACGAGACAGATACACACATCCCAAAATCCAGGCAGCTTGAAGTCCCGAAACGGAGAGCCACACAACGAGGACTAGTTGACGTCTCAGCTTTGACACACACAGTTTGGTGTTCGACTTACCACCTAACCATTGGAGGGGTGACCAAGAATTTGAAGCGCGCCGTGTTTCCAAAAGATCTTGTTCCCGGGAATTCGGTCGCCCAGTCAGTAAAAATCTGACACCAGTACAAAAATACTGGGGCATGCCCTTGAAGTAATCGAATATGTCGCTCGATCGCTTGACAAGCAATTCGCCGACAGCAAGGAAGGGCGGTATTATAGAGAAGACCGAAGTCACCTAGAATTGCAATATCGTTAAATGCATATAGTTATCATCGCACCATTCAATATTACCTGGCCGTAATTGAATTGATAACCATCGAATGTTAGCCCCCTGGCTATCCCAAGGCACCAACTCCAGTGAAAACACAAAACAATGAGGAATATCATCCACGGGTGTGACTTCGCAATAACGAACCTGCCAGCAATCTCATGTTATCCCGTCGGGCGTGTTAAAATCAAATGACTTACCAACATGCCATTGGTACATACCAGACCGTGAGAAAAATTCGCTTCCACGTTGGGAGATGTTGTAATTTATTTTGCCAGGTTTGGTATTTTTGAAATATGTCGCATCTGTGGCGAACTAGATAGATTCCGTATATCCAGAGGCCTAAGAGCGACACCATTCCCAACCCTCCTCTTTGCACGATGTCGTCTATCAGATCACGCTTACCCATCACGGACGCCGATAAAGTTACTTGCGAGTTGGAACTCGGTCCACAGAGATAGTGTCATTCCCCGGCAAAGTGGACTATTGCTGAAGGCCTTTGTGTAGAAAGATGTCATGAGACTTACAAAGAGCCAGAGAAAGGGTAGGATCAGGCCGAGGTACCGCACAACGGCCTTAGACGACATAAGTTTCTCAAAAAGAGTATTCGGGCCGAGGAAAAGGTCTCGAAATGAAGAATAGACGAGGTAGACGGTTATGGGAGAAGCAGTAACGGCGACCGCGTAATGGGCATCGAACAAGGAAAGGTTCCCGCTCCCAATGCTTGACGCCGTTGCAATCAAAATGGGATAAACTTGAGACAAAAGCATAAAGACTGAGGTCTTCAAGTCATGTTTTGACCAGCGTAGGAGGATCGCTATTATCCCGAGATGTGGCATACGTTTGAAAAGTTTCGGAAAGATCACATACGAAGTAGAATATTAATGGCGATGTCTGCGTTTATACGGACGTCAGAGAAGTGATTGATTTTTCGAAGACATAGAACATACTGGACACTCCTACTGCAATTCCTCCTACGTCTGGGTCAACGGGACCAGTACGAATCGTCTGAGCTGTGAGACAAGGATCGGGAAGACTGACGGAATTCATGGCTGGGAGGATGAGAGGATTTTTGCGTTTATATAGGTGAATGAGGCGGGTATTTGGGGATCTTGTGCGGTTGTTTCCATATTCGCAGTTGTACTGATTGAATGTCGCGTTCTCATGATCTAAACAGCAACTTTATTCCAGAAGTTTGGTTTCCAGGTACCCGCACATTGACATGTCTGTGTCCTCTCCGCGGATTCTGTTGTAATTCTCTTTGAAGTTGCACAACAGTTCCAATGTGCACTGCCCCTGTGGGAATGTTTGATTTTAGGGCACGCACGCAGGGCGACTCGAGTCGTGGCCAATTCAGTATCAATCGACACCTAACGTTAGCTGCTTTGAAGGGATAATTGAAGGAATAGAGCAATCGTGCTCCTGAACATCGCTCACACTAGAACGGGAGATGGATCATCGGCGCCGAATGACGCCCATGTGTCAACCTCATGACTAACAATCCAAGACACTGTTTTCGGTGAAGTACAGCCTTAGGGGGGAGAAGGTGCAGGTTCGATGAGTCAAACGAGGTTTAGTGAAAGACTTGGGCACCTGCCACTTGAGGCAGCGCAAACGTCTCAATTAGGTAAAGTGGAGGCGGTGGCAGTGGGAAACATCGTCAACACGGGAAGGGTATACTGTACTAATCCAATCAATTCGTCGCACCCTGTGACCTGTGACCGACGCGACGAAATTTTGGTTTCGTCGCGTCACCAGGGGAGGTGTGACTGCCTGAAAATTTCGTCAAAATGTCGGAGTGGCCCTCTGTCTATAGATAATTTAAGACAGTTTAGAGAACTTTGCTAGAGATACGCAGAGGGGGAAAAAATCGGTTTCTAACAAAAAAGGAACCCAATTTTGCTTCTTTTCCGACTGATTTGGTGGGTTAGGGTTAGGTTAGGGTTAGGGTTAGGGTTAGGTTAGGGTTAGGGTTAGGTTAGGGTTAGGGTTAGGTTAGGGTTAGGGTTAGGGTTAGGGTTAGGGTTAGGGTTAGGGTTAGGGTTAGGGTTAGGG
>NW_001890114.1:8965-9900 GCF_000143565.1 Laccaria bicolor S238N-H82 | reverse complement strand
ACCTCATCCACATCCCAAATTGAATAAAGCCGTGCCCGACGCCTCCAAATACATAAAAGAAACTTGGGTGTATATTGTCGACACCTCACCTGAACACCAAAAACAGAGGTTTGACTTTGAAGAAACTTTGTCAGTTCCAATTGGTCCTGACTCACTAATGGATGAAATTATGAGTCCTTACGAGTTTACGAGTAAGACTCATTCTTTATCAACTGAGGACTTAGACAAATTTTTCATTGATTCATTCATTGATTTACCTTTCATCACCGCGGGAACCTTTTCTCTTAAGAAGAGAAGCAGCCATAAAATCAGGAAAAATGGCAAATAAATTGGCCAAAAATGTGTAGAAAATCAGAATATTGCTTAGTAAGTTGGAGAGGCTGTGTTCAGGGTTCAGGGTCCATATCCAAATATAGAAAGCTGTCTGAAAAATGGAAACAGATAGGTTGAGAAGCAGTGCAAAATAAGTGAAAAATAAGCATGGTATTCACCATTGCCATGATCATGAATGGGCTGTGTTCAGGGTTCAGGGTCCATCTCTAAAAATAGAACAAAGCCAGATAGATTGTATAACATGATTACAAAATATGCCAAAAAAGGGAAGAAAAATCAGAATGATATTTGCTGTTGTCATGATATTGAAGGGGCTGTGTTCAGGGTCCATATCTAAATATAGACAGAAAAAAAAACAACTCAGAGAAAACAGCTGGAAAATGAGGAAAAAGTGAAGAAACTTGTACACAATAATTTAGCTATATTTGGGCAGATTCCCATATTTGGAAGTGTATCCTGGACCCTGAATACAGCCTCTCCAATAGTATAGCAACATTAAATATCAGAAATGTGATTATATCATCTGACTAGCCTTCTTTCTTATGCAGATATTGGTCAAAATACATGACTATTTTCAAAAAGTGTCCAATTTTTTCAGTATT
>NW_001890114.1:7863-8903 GCF_000143565.1 Laccaria bicolor S238N-H82 | reverse complement strand
ATTTTGAAAAATGATGGCTTTCTACTTGTGTTGAACTTAGCCCTGAGCTATGTAAAAGTGACTACACATTTTCTGAATATTTAGATTTAAAACTTCATAAGTTGTGGTTGCATCTAAGATCTTCTCCACTCTTGGAATTATATGTTAGAGCTTTTTTGACTCTTCTCAGATTGTTTACCATCATTTCTCAAAGAGATCTGGTTGCAGTAAAATGCCAGGAACTTGATTTGAAATTGAAAAGAAATATATTGAGATCTCATGACTTTGCTACTCTTATGAAAAGAATTGGTGGATGCTCTACTATTTTAAACTTTGCAAATTACATTGTGTATTTGATAATAATCCACCATGTCTCAGCTTTGCAGTATTTCAAGTTCTCAACAAAAATCACAAAAAATTTGTGTATCATGATATTTGCTTTATCTGTAGTATTCTTTTTGGAGCTGGAGCTTCCAGGGTTTAAACCAACACAAAGTTTCAATCCACATAATGACTTGGTAACTAAAAGTGAAATACTGGGGGGTGGCCCTGCAGGTATATTCTCAGCTGAGAAGCTTTCTTCATTTGCTATAAATGAGGTGAATACAGGAGGGATGTATAAATATTCAGACTATGTACCTGAATCTGAAGTCCATACATTGAAGAGTATCAAAAGTCCAACTTTACTTTGTAAGATGCCCCTTACAGAGCTCATTTCCCACTTGAGCATTCCTAACTTAAAATTTATTGCTCAATGCCATAACATCAAACTTCATTCCAAGTCAAAAAGCTTAGAAATTCAGAGCATTATTGAAAGTCACAAGTATAAATCATGTAAAGAATATGTAGAAATATTTGAATTTATAGATGAGAAAGACAAGACAGAAAAAAAGAAAGCTATTAATTTAAATAAGTCAAAAAAATACCAAGAAAAAAGTCCAGAGAAATATAAGGCCAGCCACTTGGAGGCAGTTAAAAAACACCAAGAGAAAAGCCCAGAGAAATATAAGGCCAGCAACTTGGATGCAGTCAAAAAACATCAAGAGAAAAGCCCAGAGAAA
>NW_001890114.1:6299-7739 GCF_000143565.1 Laccaria bicolor S238N-H82 | reverse complement strand
CAAATATAGAAAGCTGTCTGAAAAATGGAAACAGATAGGTTGAGAGCAGTGCAAAATAAGTGAAAAATAAGCATGGTATTCACCATTGCCATGATCATGAATGGGCTGTGTTCAGGGTTCAGGGTCCATCTCTAAAAATAGAACAAAGCCAGATAGATTGTATAACATGATTACAAAATATGCCAAAAAAGGGAAGAAAAATCAGAATGATATTTGCTGTTGTCATGATATTGAAGGGGCTGTGTTCAGGGTCCATATCTAAATATAGACAGAAAAAAAAACAACTCAGAGAAAACAGCTGGAAAATGAGGAAAAAGTGAAGAAACTTGTACACAATAATTTAGCTATATTTGGGCAGATTCCCATATTTGGAAGTGTATCCTGGACCCTGAATACAGCCTCTCCAATAGTATAGCAACATTAAATATCAGAAATGTGATTATATCATCTGACTAGCCTTCTTTCTTATGCAGATATTGGTCAAAATACATGACTATTTTCAAAAAGTGTCCAATTTTTTCAGTATTTTGTGTTTTTCTCAATAAGGAATGATCTGTGTGACATTATTTATATATATTTGTAAAGCTAAGCAAAGGGGCTACAATTCTTGTTAATAAAGCTAAGTGAGAGGCTGTGTTTCTGGTACCGTGGGAAAATTGACCTGAAAAGGAAATTAGGGACAGTTTTATAGAGCATG
The DNA here is from genome assembly GCF_000143565.1 of Laccaria bicolor S238N-H82. Classification (NCBI taxonomy): domain Eukaryota; kingdom Fungi; phylum Basidiomycota; class Agaricomycetes; order Agaricales; family Hydnangiaceae; genus Laccaria; species Laccaria bicolor. Next base: position 7,042 of record NW_001890114.1, on the reverse strand, counting down.
CTGTTATATTTCTCAATGTGGTCACAAAATGTGACTAGCTATTTTCTTTCCTGAGATATATGCAAAGACACCTATTTTTTCATGTTTTTATATATTTTTCTCAATAAGAAATCATCCTGGTCATGTGATTTCAGTACATTTAGAAATGTATGACATGGGGCTATAATTCATGTACTGTGGGAAAAAGTTCCCAAATAAGGAATGTGGACATGCCCTAAACTTCCTGGGTACTTCAAAGCTTCTGGTAAATAATAGTAAACTTTCCCTTTTGAACTTGAACCACCATCATCTTGCTTTGCTGGCACCTTGTTCACTCCATTCTGAGTCAACCACTCATGCTACTGCTACAATTCTTTTTGCTATGGCTTCTAGGCCTTCTCTGCTACACTTCTATGCCCTCTGTATTCTCTTCCAACACCTGGAACATGCTCAGATCTGGAAATACTGGTGTTAGCTCTGAACTTGGTCATTTTTGGCCATGTAAGCCTATTTCTATATTTCTGTAGGTACTCTGCTAATCTTTCTATATTCTAGATCAACAAACTCTCTGTTCTCTGGCTATTCTGAGCCCAGAAGGTATGTAACTTGCCCTTTTTAGTGCATATTCTCAAATTTAATATATTTAACCCAGAAAACACATCATTGGCTTTCTGCCAGTTAAATCCTATGGATTTCTATGCCACCTCTTCCTTAAACTATGGTAAGACCTTAGCTTGATCATATGAACTCAGGACTGAGCAATC
>NW_001890114.1:5161-6230 GCF_000143565.1 Laccaria bicolor S238N-H82 | reverse complement strand
AACAAAGCCAGATAGATTGTATAATGTGAGGTTGATTACAACCCTAGCCCTTGGGCACCCTCTATAGTGATTGATCTCAATCCGAGCCCTTTGGCAGCCAACCATTTGGTTGAGCCTCTTCCATTCAACATGGTTGAGAGAAAAATACATAAATTATATACTCATCCATTTGTGGTTGAGAGGCAAGGCCTTTTGGCACTCTATACTCTTCCATTTATGGTTGAGAGGCATGGCCTTTTGGCATTCAATACTCTTCCATTTATGGTTGAGAGGCACAATAAATATGCTCTTCCATTTATGGTTGAGAGAAAAAGGCACAATAAATATGCTCTTCCATTTATGGTTGAGGGAACAGACATAGCTTACCCAAATATGAGATATGATGATATATATAGGCATACATCAGGAGTATCACCCTTACACTGGAATGCACAAAGCTCATGGTCAGAAACTTTGATTTTGAAAAATGATGGCTTTTCTACTTGTGTTGAACTTAGCCCTGAGCTATGTAAAAGTGACTACACATTTTCTGAATATTTAGATTTAAAACTTCATAAGTTGTGGTTGCATCTAAGATCTTCTCCACTCTTGGAATTATATGTTAGAGCTTTTTTGACTCTTCTCAGATTGTTTACCATCATTTCTCAAAGAGATCTGGTTGCAGTAAAATGCCAGGAACTTGATTTGAAATTGAAAAGAAATATATTGAGATCTCATGACTTTGCTACTCTTATGAAAAGAATTGGTGGATGCTCTACTATTTTAAACTTTGCAAATTACATTGTGTATTTGATAATAATCCACCATGTCTCAGCTTTGCAGTATTTCAAGTTCTCAACAAAAATCACAAAAAATTTGTGTATCATGATATTTGCTTTATCTGTAGTATTCTTTTTGGAGCTGGAGCTTCCAGGGTTTAAACCAACACAAAGTTTCAATCCACATAATGACTTGGTAACTAAAAGTGAAATACTGGGGGGTGGCCCTGCAGGTATATTCTCAGCTGAGAAGCTTTCTTCATTTGCTATAAATGAGGTGAATACAGGAGGGATGTATAAATATTCAGACT
>NW_001890114.1:0-855 GCF_000143565.1 Laccaria bicolor S238N-H82 | reverse complement strand
TCTCTATACAGTCACTCAGTTGGAACACAAGTCCATTCAGGCTTAAAGCCAGGTGGCCAAGAAGCTGCTGTAGGAAAAGCTCTCTGGCATCAGGTTACAACTGTAGTCATACTTAGAGAGAATATGAGGCAGAAAACTCAGACTCCNCAAGATGCATCACTGAGAAAAGCATTGGTGAATATGAGATATGGAAATTGTACTGCTGAGGACATTAAATTTTTGAGAACTCTTCAAGCCAGTAAAAAGCCAGGAAGACCTAACATTGCTTCAAAGGAATTCAGAAATGTGGCAATTATATGTGGAAGACACACACAAAAAGATCAAATTAATCAAATGGGGTGTGAAAGATTTGCTGAGGAGACAGGCCAAAAATTGACCCATTTTTACTCTGTAGATAAGTGGGGAAAGGATGCTGATCCAGCTAATAAAACAAAGTGGGGAAAATCAAAGGCTGCTTCAAAATCAAAGCACAAGTCAAATGAAATCGACTTTGATGATCAACATCAAATCTGGAATGTCAGACATGGATCAACTGAACACTTTGCTGGAAAGCTTTCACTCTGCCTTGGAATGCCTGTGATGATCAGAAATAATGATGCAACTGAGCTGTGCATAACAAAAGGTCAAGAAGGATTTGTAGTTGGATGGCAGGCAAAGAAAGGTCCACATGGAAAGAGAATACTGGACACTCTATTTGTAAAATTAGATAAGCCTTCAAAAACTATTAAAATACCTGGGCTTCCAGAAAATGTGGTACCTTTAGTCAAGGGAACTAAAACTATTACATGTACATTCCCTAGTGACCTGAAGGAGTCTATAGAAAGACAACAAGTTTGGGTTCTACCTAATTTTGCA
>NW_001890115.1:5814-9650 GCF_000143565.1 Laccaria bicolor S238N-H82 | reverse complement strand
TTCGCTGGGATACCCGGAGGCCCATAATCCCGCTTCCCAATCGTCTGGCCAATCTTCACATCCGCAATAGTGAACGTGAGATACTTCCCCTGTTCCAAATACAACTGGTACTCGTAAAACTGTTGCCCAGCCCCGCCGTTGGTGGTGTCGGTGTACACCCCGCCGCCCTGGCGCTGGGGTTGCTTGCCTGGGATGTACGAGCCAGAGCCGGTGTAGAATGTGAACTCGGCTTGGTTGTTCCCGCCACCGTAGATCTCGGCGATGTCGATCTCATCGCAGTCGTGGTAGTGGCTGCCGTTGGGGTCGAGGGGACCGACGACGCAGAGCTCTTCGCGGAGGACGACATTGGAGTTTTTACCGCTGTCTGGGGCTCCGCGCATGGTAATCCAGATGCTCCTACGTTATTCGTTCGCTCAAGTTTGATATTTAGAGGATGGGGAATGAAACGGACGTGTAGGGAGCGCTACCGTCGTTGAAAACGAAATCATAGCGAAGCCGACTTTCGGTGTTGGGGTCGTTAATATCGGATGTCGAACTGAACATCCTGTACCCATTTGGCCCAGGCCCGCTGATCCCGATTGAGTTGTCATAACCAGGGTAGGTCTGATAGTTGAGGAAATTGTGGGAGACGTGGAGACAGCCGTCGGGGTCGAGCCTCTGCAGGAAGCTCGCATTGCTTGCGAGGGCTTCGGCTTTGAAAGCGCGCATGGCGACATCGGAGGCAGCTGCACGCGCTCTCGATTGTCTCAGGCCATGTGCATGCCTGGTGGAAGTGAGTGACATGCTGGAGTCATAGTTGGAGATGCCAGTGAGCGCCGTGAGGTCGAATAAAGACTGGGCAAACGCCCAAGCTGAGAGGAGGAAGTGCATTGTTCAGTGGGAGTGCTGATTTTGGGGGTTATTCAGAAAACAAGCGTACCTTTTATCTGACCACGGCTGCGTACTATGGCCGAGATCCCAGCACGGGCACCACAGCGCCAGCCCCTCGAATCGTTAGCGCCACCTTGGGGCGACCGCTTTGGACGGCCCCCGGACGAGTTGGTCTATTTTTATATCCAACCACGCAAGCACGTGCCTGGCCTTTTCCAACTCGTCCTCCCTTCCTTAAATCTTTCGTCTTTCTCATTCCTCGGCGACTTATCCTCTTCGTTGGATTTGCTCGACTTTCTAGCCTGATGTTTTGTATGGCATCAACAGGGCTCACGACTAGAGAATGAAATCCGCTGGCGTTGAAGGTACCTATAGGCCATATATGTTGTCATGTCGATGGGCATTGGGCGCTGCTTTTACAGTTCAACTCTGTATTTCCCCCATTCAAGTTTGTCCAGCGCGCATCAGCATCAACAGCATCATGGGTTCGACCTTCGCGATCCCTCTCGCAAGTTCCTTTTGTCCGTGAATGTGCCTGCTGCTGCCAATGCGGAATTTAATGATGAGTTGTGGTGACCAATTGTCGCCTAATGGCCATGGCAATCGCCATCCTCACCAGCAGTAGCACCAGCGACAGCAGTATGAGGACCCAACGGCGTAAGAAAACCCCACGACGGCGTACCGCACGCATAACATATTCGACGTATCTGCCTCCAGCGCATCGTCTACCGGTTCTTCAGCATTTCCAACAGTCTTTTCACCACCAGCCAGTCAGCCAAGTAGTTTACACGACACTCACCAACAGCACCCTCCATTCAACTCTACCACCACGGCGATAAACATTACGATGCACTACGACCCCCTTCTCCTCCCCTCAACTCCCTCCCACTTCCACCACGAATCCACCACCATAATCGTTCCACCCCACCCACGCGCTCACCAGCTTCCCGCTCCCGGTCCAGATCACGTCCTCCCTCCTCTAGCTCCGCCCCTCCCCCAACTTCGTCCACCGCAAATGGCGCAGGCGATGTGGGTCCAGGAGGAATGATAGTAAAATCTGGCAGTTCCCCGCCTCCTTTTGGTGTCATAGTTTGAGTAGGATGGCGCATGCGAGTAGTCCCTTGAGTTCTTCTAATGGAGGAGGAGGGGGGGAGGGAATGGATTGTATATGCCTGGGCAGAGTCAGAGCTCGTAAGCGTCTTTTTTTCCCCCTTTCTCTTCGTGTTTCGTGAATCTGATGAACGAAAACAGAGCCACGGAATACCAACAGAATACTCGCTCCCAACACCCAAGTCCCACCCTCATCATGAACAATACGCCCCCTTTGTCCTTTCCTCAGCTCAAGACCCTCCATGTTTCTACCATTTGGAAGTTGTCCTTACCGTGCCCCGTCGTGTTGGTATGCCATTATGCCATTTATCATGTCCCAGGACATCCATCAGAAGATCCCACTTACCGATCGCATTCTTACGTTGATACAATATGTAGGGCCTCTGATTCGCAATACCGTCATGTTCATCCCGAAAGTTGATAATCCAAGTAACCCGCTTGAATTTGGTCTTCTCTCTATCTGATGCAATGGGGTAAAAGACGTATAACAATCCTCCATTATTGATATCCCACGGCGAATCTCAGACTCAGGTATATGCATATATGCGTCTAAACCCCATACATTTTCCGTGCATTATCCCGCCCCTCCCTCATAACTTTGTCAACATCCCATCCCTCCCCCGCAACACCCGCCACAAACTCCGCCGTCCACGGTATCATTGCGGTATGGGATAACGGCAATTTCTTCCCTTTCAAGGAAGCCGGGAGGGAGGCATAGAGGTTGCCGGGCGTCATAAAGGGTGCATCTGTTTCTAGGAGAATTCGAAGGGGCTCAGAGGAGGAGGCGGAGGACATTTGGGAGATGACGGCGGAGGTGTTGGTGTTTGAGCTGTATGTTATTACGCCTGTGAACGACGACGAGGGGTTAACAGGAGGAGGGAGAGGTGAAGAAGGAGCACATTACCTGTTATACCGATGTAGAGATTCGGAAAGTGGGCGAGGAGACGGGCCGCAAATTCCGGGGAGTCAGAGAAGCAGTGGACGTGGATCTGCGTGTTTTGTAAGCAAGGCATAAAGATGGGAGAAGGAAGGTAACGAACTTTGTAATCTTTTGGCACCTCCTTCAATATTTTCTCCGTATCTTCCTCAGCTTCCCGGGTATGTATAACCAGCGGCTTCCCTAGCCTAACGGCGTGTTTCAGCTGCCGTCTGAATACGTTTCGTTGCACATCGCGGGGTGAGTTGTCGTAGTGATAGTCGAGCCCTATTTCACCGAGGGCAACGCATCGAGGGTGAGTCATTGCTTCTAATCTGCGAGGGGAGGAAGTCAGGAATGGAGGAGCTACTAAGATGGGTAGGGTACATACATATCCTTTTCTACGGCGTCGGTGTAGTGTTTGGCATCATGACTGGCTTCAAAAGTTAGCTTCTACGTCAGAATTGATAGGGAGATACGACTGACGGATGAACGCCTTGAACATACAGCATCAGCATCACAACAAGCGTAAAACGCAGCGAACTCACCCAAAGCAAACCAATATTCTATCCCTCCCCAACGAGACTGTCGATCTTCAGGCGTCAGCGCCGAATCCGCAAACGTCTTCCACGATTTCTGTACAGGCGCATCACACCACACGTCCACGATAGCCTCCACATTCCGGCCTTCGTACATCGCCTTGATGAAATCGAACACGTTCTCGTATTTCCCCTCTTTATACCTTTGACGGTAGAAAGAATAGGTACTCGCGAGATGTGTGTGCGTGTCGACGATGCCTAAAGAAGACGGAGGCATGGGCAGGAGGAGGTGTTCTTCTCCGGGTGTGTTTGACTTCTTCCCCATTTTCGATTGATTTTTGGAGGAGTTTTTGTTCGAAGGTTTTTGAGAGGAGGGTTTGGTGTTGGTGGTGGTGTTTGAA
>NW_001890115.1:0-1269 GCF_000143565.1 Laccaria bicolor S238N-H82 | reverse complement strand
TTCTCAAAATGTTTGATTCTTGTGTTATAGCACCAACTTTGTCCTAAAAATGATCAGACAATCTTTTTGCCCAGTCAGTGTATATGTTGACCCCATCAAAGCTGGCTCGGCCACCCATATCTTCTTGAGGAGTGGTTCTGTGTGCCGGCCGACCAGCCTAATGATGAATTGACCCTGCTGAAATTGCCTTGGATTGTGGGTCAGCTGAACAGCTTTTGATTCCTCACAATATGGATCAGCCCACTTGCCGCACCCTGGCTCGGCAAAGTCAGTTTACATACCCGAGGTCATGAATCTCATTGTGAGCCCCGAGCAGAGATGAGGCCGGCCCCCATCTGTTGCCATCTCCAGCCTGGATATGGCCTGGCCCAGTCGGCACCACACTCCCTACCATTCTTTGGCTTGTCTCCAATTAAACAATTTATGTTGCCATCTGTCCCATGATGATAGCCAGCCTGGCTAACACATGGCCTAACTAAGTTTACTTGTTCATATGTTGTACCAACCCCCCAGTGTTCTTTGCCATGTCCTGCATTCAAAATCACCCTCTGGTTTTATGTTTGCATCAGGCCAGTGAGTACATTAGCTGGTCCTGTATTCTGGTGCAAAGTTACTGAGCAGACAAGGTCATTGAATCTGTGTAAATGCATGGAAACAGCCAATCAAACATGTTCAGATGCAAAATAATGGAGCCGACAAGTGGGAAATAGTACAAATACCCGGGTTTCACCTTGAGTGATTGAGCTGATTCCATATTAAATCATTGTGTCTGGGCCAGTGCATTTTTCAGGGAAAGGATGTGTGAGCTGGCACCATGTCCGGGTGAAATTACACCAAGCAGACATGAATTACATCAGTAAAGGTGCACATCGGGTGATGCAGGCATTTAAATCCCAAACTGTTGAAGTACGTTGGCTGGTGCCATGTCCGGATGCAAAATAATCGAGCAAACAAGTGAATTAAATCAATAACATTGCCCAGGCTGCATCTCGCATAATAGAACATGTTTAATATTAAATTGTTGAAGTACTTTGGCTTGTGCCGAGGCTGGGTGGAAAATAACCGAGCAGACAAGTGAATTAAATCAGTAAAAGTGCCCGGGTTATGTCTCGGATAATAGAGCCGATCCAATATTAAATTGGTGAAGTACTTTGGCTGGTGCCAAGGCCGAGTGGAAAATAACCGAGCAGATAAGTGAATTAAATTGGCAAAAGTGCCCGGGCTGAGTCTTGGATAATAGAGCCGATTTACTATTAAATTGTGAAGTCT
>NW_001890116.1:8834-9918 GCF_000143565.1 Laccaria bicolor S238N-H82 | reverse complement strand
CTAATGAAAATCACAATGATGTCGCCCAAGTAGCTAATGAAAATCACAATGATATCGCCCAAGTAGCTAATGAAAATCACAATGATATTGCCCAAGTAACTAATAACATTTCCAATGATATTGCCAAAGGAGCTAATGAAAATCGCAATGATATTGCCCAAGTAGCTAATGAAAATCACAATGATATCGCCCAAGTAGCTAATGAAATTGCCAATGATATTGCCCAAGTAACTAATAACATTTCCAATGATATTGCCAAAGGAGCTAATGAAAATCGCAATGATATTGCCCAAGTAGCTAATGAAAATCGCAATGATGTTGCCCAAGTAGCTAATGAAATTGCCAATGATATTGCCCAAGTAACTAATAACATTTCCAATGATATTGCCAAAGGAGCTAATGAAAATCGCAATGATATTGCCCAAGTAGCTAATGAAAATCACAATGATATTGCCCAAGTAGCTAATAAAGTTTCCAATGATATTGCCAAAGGAGCTAATGAAAATCACAATGATATTGCCCAAGTAGCTAATGAAAATCGCAATGATGTCACCCAAGTAGCTAATGAAATTGCCAATGATATTGCACAACCAGCTAATGAAATTTCCAATGATACTGGCCACATAATTTATGAAAATCGCAATGATATTGCCCAAGTAGTATATGAAATTTCCAATGATATTGCCAAAGTAACCATTGAAAATCACAAAATGATATCACCCATGTAGCTAATGAAATATCCAATGATACTCGCCAGACAACTAATGAAAATCGCAATGATATGGCTTTGAAAAGATATGAAATTGGTAATGATAACCACAGGCTACCTTATGAGGGAGGCCCAAAACCTTGCCTACACTTAATGAAAAAGCGCAGCCTTTATGATAATGAAAAAACATGGTAACAGTAATGATTCCCTATCATAAAGAGTGTGGATGGATACACAGGGACCTATAGGCAGTTACCTGTTTTATATGATAAAAGTGGTAGCCACCAGTCCCAGCACCAGAAAAGAAGCCAGCCGAGCCCAAACCTCAACAAAGTCGAGCAAAACCTGAGGCCGGCACAAGCAGTGGGAGAAAGA
>NW_001890116.1:2480-8563 GCF_000143565.1 Laccaria bicolor S238N-H82 | reverse complement strand
AAAGCGGTCACTACAAACTTTTCTAATGACAAAAAGCAGACACTACAAACTTTGTAGTCAAGATAACCTTTTGATGTTAACTCTAACTTTGTAGTGTAAATCTAAGCTTTTGTAGTCTAAGTCCGACTTTTGTAGTCTTTTATAGTCTATCAGTAAACTTTGTAGTCTAAGTCTGACTTTTTTGTAGTCTATCAGTAAATTTGGTAGTCTTGTGTAGTGTATTAGTAAACTTTGTAGTCTTTTGTAGTCTATCAGCAAACTTTATAGTCTAAGTCTGACTTTTGTAGTCTTTTATAGGGTATCAGTAAACTGTGTAGTCTAAGTCCGACTTTTTTGTAGTCTATCAGTAAATCTATATCTGACTCTTATAGTAGAGCATGCACCTTCCTTTTTTGGTCATTTTTCCCACGATACAATAATTGTAGCCCTTTCTTTTAGCTTTCTGAATATACTGAAATTATGTTATTTGGTTTTGTTTTCATGGAGAAAAACACAAAAAACAAAAAAAAACGCGACACTTTTGACATTCATTTACCTCATATCTCCACAACAGGAGCACTTCAGAACATAATTCAAACAGATTTGGGAAGCTACAGTGCAGGTCTACAACTTTGGTTTTTTGACCCCTTTTGGAGTTTGGTCATGTGACCACTCTCCTGATTACTAAAAATTGCCAATAATATTGCCCAAGTAGCTAATGAAAATCACAATGATGTTGCCCAAGTAGCCAATGAAATTTCCCATGATATTGCCAAAGGAGCCAATGAAAATCGCAATGATATTGCCCAAGTAGCTAATGAAAATTGCAATGATGTCGCCCAAGTAGCTAATGAAATTGCCAATGATATTGCCTAAGTAGCTAATGAAAATCACAATGATATTGCCCAAGTAACTAATATAATTTCCAATGATATTGCCAAAGGAGCTAATGAAAATCACAATGATATTGCCCAAGTAGCTAATGAAAATCACAATGATATCGCCCAAGTAGCTAATGAAATTGCCAATGATATTGCCCAAGTAACTAATAACATTTCCAATGATATTGCCAAAGGAGCTAATGAAAATCGCAATGATATTGCCCAAGTAGCTAATGAAAATCGCAATGATGTCGCCCAAGTAGCTAATGAAATTGCCAATGATATTGCCCAAGTAACTAATAACATTTCCAATGATATTGCCAAAGGAGCTAATGAAAATCGCAATGATATTGCCCAAGTAGCTAATGAAAATCACAATGATATTGCCCAAGTAACTAATAAAGTTTCCAATGATATTGCCAAAGGAGCTAATGAAAATCACAATGATATTGCCCAAGTAGCTAATGAAAATCGCAATGATGTCACCCAAGTAGCTAATGAAATTGCCAATGATATTGCACAACCAGCTAATGAAATTTCCAATGATACTGGCCACATAATTTATGAAAATCGCAATGATATTGCCCAAGTAGTATATGAAATTTCCAATGATATTGCCAAAGTAACCATTGAAAATCACAAAATGATATCACCCATGTAGCTAATGAAATATCCAATGATACTCGCCAGACAACTAATGAAAATCGCAATGATATGGCTTTGAAAAGATATGAAATTGGTAATGATAACCACAGGCTACCTTATGAGGGAGGCCCAAAACCTTGCCTACACTTAATGAAAAAGCGCAGCCTTTATGATAATGAAAAAACATGGTAACAGTAATGATTCCCTATCATAAAGAGTGTGGATGGATACACAGGGACCTATAGGCAGTTACCTGTTTTATATGATAAAAGTGGTAGCCACCAGTCCCAGCACCAGAAAAGAAGCCAGCCGAGCCCAAACCTCAACAAAGTCGAGCAAAACCTGAGGCCGGCACAAGCAGTGGGAGAAAGAGGAGAGGGGACTCCTTGGACGTCTGGCCGAGGAAGACCCGCATCGTCAGTGCACAACACATTGAGGAAAGCAGCGATGAGGAGACGCCCACGCCGAAGCCCAATTCACGAAACTCGGGCAACACTGCCAAGCCGAGGTCGAAACAACAGCCAGTTGTTGAGATAACAGTAAAGCCCAGGTCCAAAGTGACACCTTGGGTTAGCCCAGAGACAGCTACAAAGGCGGCACTAAAGGCCCAGGCATCAGCAGAGAAGCTTGAAAAGCAGAATGCAGCCATTAAAACGGGAGAATACAAGCTTGCCATTAAGCCCTGCATAGCCTGCAGTAAACGAAAGGACAAAGAGACCGTCCCATGCGCAGAGAGCACCAGTGGTGTGCTCGCTGCCTGTTTCACTTGCAACACAGGCAAGACGAAATGCAGCAAGGCAGGGGGGAATTCGAAGAAGAAGACTGAGGGAGAGGAGGCAGAGGAAGTGAAGATCGTGGTCAAGAAAACCAAGAAGCGCAAGGCAAAGAAGGATGAAGAAGCCGAGGACGGGGGAGAGAAGGGAAAGAAGAAAGCCAAGAAATCGAAGGCTAAGAAGTCGGAACGAATGGCAGAGGGAGCTGAGGACGGGGGAGAGGAGGAAAGTGTGGTTGTCGTTCGAAGACCCAAGACAAAGGCAACAAAGCAGGATGTAGAAATGGCCGAGGTTTCTGAGGGAGAGTCCTTCAATTTCAAGTCTATAAAGGAGGAGGATTCAGAGATGGTGGACATGACCTCGGGTGTGGACGCCGAGGTCGGTACTTCTTCCCGACCTGACAAAGGCAAGGCACAGGCAACTCCAGCCATCGTCATTGAACGACCAACACCAACACCCCCAGTTCAACCCAAGTTGAGTCTGGCCATGGATGAAATGCCCACCGTGCCCGATGTCGGCCAATCATCAGGTAAGAGTTTATCAAATCAGTTTTTCCTTACTAACCAGCCTAGCTTCCCTCATGCCCAACCTTGGGTAATCATTAGCAACAGGGATCATGCCCAACCTCAGGCAATCATCAGGTAAGATTCAATCAAATCAGTTTTTCTTTTCTAACCAAGCTAGATTTTGCTGCAACGCCCATCATGCCCGACCTCGGGCAATCATCAGGTAATGCTGCGATGCCCATTGTGCCCAACCTCAGCCAATTGTCAGGTAAGACACTATCAAATTCGTTTTTCCTTACTAACCTGCTCTGATGCCTGGCCCGATCCCAGCTCCTGCCAATGACATGGTGGGGATCTTAGTCAATAGCACTCCGGCCTTGGTCGACATCTTCCCTTCCCAGCCTGAGCAGTCAGTTTCGAACTCGCACCGTGTCAGTCCCCCTCACGTTCAAGAACTTCATCGTAAGTTCTTTTATGTTCTCATTGGACTTCTTTGCTTAAAAACTTAGTTGATACAGCAATGTACATCAAGAAGGTGGATTTCAGGTCCCACACTCTGCCACCGGCATTCGACATGCATGCGATCCAGCATGAGATCAGGAGACTCAGTCAAGATCAGACCGACATTCAAAACACTCTCCGCAAACAACAGGCTCAGCTGATCATCGTGTCAGAGCATACCGGCATTGACCCGAGTGCTCTTCTCCCCCCATTCGTGAACTCCACATCACTCAGCCAATGTCTGGCCTCCCTGGAGGAAATGACCCAGAGACTTCAAGAGGTTGAATCCGCTGGCGATCATCTTGCTGAACAAGTCAAAACTTTGGAAACATTGTCGTGGTTCAAGGAGGAAAGAAGAAGCAATGCATACACCGCGAGGATGGACCGATTTGAAGACCTTCACCAAGCACGGTGGAAGGATGCCGAAGCCAGGCTCCAAGACCATCAGATGGACTTGTGCACGATAAGGGTTCAGCACAAAGCTTTTGAGGGGGAGGTCAGGAATATGATGAAGGTCACACCGGCTGCATTGCAAGAACAAGTTGCGAAGTCTATGGCCGAACTTACAAACCGAGTCCACCAGGCTGAGCAAGCACAGGAGACTCTGACTACGTCCTATAGCGCACTTACCAAGGGTCAGATAAAACTTGGTAACCAACAAACAATCATGGAACAAATTGTCCTCAATCATTTCGGCCACAAAATCATGACCGATGCCCAGATCGATGCGACCAAGGGGACGGCTGATATCGGCATCAACACGATGAAGGGTACTGTGGATATTGGCATCAACACCGATAAATCAGCAGAGGAATTGGTCCAAGCATCGAGCCCGGCCCCAATCCAGTCAGCAGCTCCTCTGACGCCGGCGCAAGCTTTGAGCCCGGCTCCAATTCAATCAGCAGCTGTGCAAGCTTCGAGCCCGCCTCCAATTCAACCCACAGCTCCTTCAAATCTGGTTCAAGCTGAGAGCCCGGCCCCAATCTATTTGGCTCCAAAGCCAGTTCGTGCAACACACCGCGGCAGATCACCCTCTCCCTTCACAGTTGGCACCAGGAGGTCTCCTCGGCTGATAGCTTCATCTGGTATGTCCCCTGCTTGATAGTAATGATTCAACATCTAAATGCCAGTAGATGATCATCCTTCAACTCCCACTAATGAAGACCTGCAATAATCACATACTCCATATTTTGTAATGCCTCTTCTTATCTTGTAACTTCTTGTCAATATAAAGGTTTTTTGTGTCATGTTCTTTGTAAAAGAGAAAAAGAAGTACTGCAATCTTGAAGAAATAAAACTAATCTGAGGGGTAAGCATTAGAGGGCGACATTCAAGAAACTCTGGCGAAGTGCTTTACCTTGGCTGGGTCAACTGCTTAGGTCAAAGCCACAATGTGCTTCACGGTAGTATGTTCGAAAGGCCGGATTGTGTTCAAAAATTATCAATTTAGAAATGAAGATATCACCTTTGGGACTTGAACCCCGGTCCTGACTATCAGCTGCTGTAAAATATACTGACCGATGTTGTCTTGGACAAGTGAATTTGCCTATAAAGATAACATGGTAGAAATATAAACCGAGCAGGAACGACTGGGTCTGGCTCAAGCAACCATGCTCGGCTGCCTAAAATAAAAGCGAAGGGGAAAACAGATACTGATCCATCTTGAAAAGGGGTAAAAGGTTGGCTGATCCAGAGTTCATGAATTGTCCAGTTTTGTCGGCCGACTGGGTAGCTGTATCCATTTGCTTGATTAATCAGCCGAACCATAACTAATCCCACCAGCTGACCCCTCAAATCAGAATTTAAGGCCCTCGGCCAATCACGAACCCAGGAACATTCAAAACTGTCAGCCGACCTTGCAAAGCTATCATCCATCAGCCAATATACTACCTACTTCTCTCTGGGCTTACTTCCTGCTGATCCTGCTGTGCTAAATTTACGTCACTGGCCGACCCTTCGCTACCTCAATAGTGGGGATGACATCGGCCAATTCATCAACACAGGGTCATTATCCCTCATCGGCCCATAAGCAGGCTCCATCAACTATGGCCTGTTTGTATGTTCGGGGCTCTCAGTGTTGGTGGGTGATTCCTACTAACTGCCCTGAATCTGTCATTGGCATTGGCATCACGGTTCTATGTGTTACTGGCCAGGAGCTTATGAAGAGAAGGAGGAGAGGGAAAGTCCTCGATGAGCGATGCTTAGGTAGTCGGGAGTCTTGGGAATTTGGCTAGTGAGTGTACACCTTCGCTTCATGCTTCGTTCTCATTCCAAAAAGTTTATACCAGGGAAGATGTTGGGCCAGGCAGGAAGACTACACTCCTGAATGATGTGCATGCTGATTGAATGACAGGTTCCCCTCCCCTCCAACCCCTAAGGGATGGCCTTTGTCTTGGGTGAAACAGGCAATCCAGTTTCCAGAAGACAAGCTGAACCAGCTTAGAGGCCTCGACACAACGTTGTACATTCAGTCAGTACTTTACCATCCCCCACATAATCCACATGGACTCCACTGGATTCCACTGGACTTCACTACATACTGGCAATATCCACAAATCTGGACTCCACTGGACTCCCAGCACAAAACTGGACTCCACTGGACTCCACTGGACTGCAAGCACAAAACTGAGACAAGCTGAACCAGCTTAGAGGCCTCGACACAACGTTGTACATTCAGTCAGTACTTTACCATCCCCCACATAATCCACATGGACTCCACTGGATTCCACTGGACTTCACTACATACTGGCAATATCCACAAATCTGGACTCCACTGGACTCCCAGCACAAAACTGGAC
>NW_001890116.1:0-1933 GCF_000143565.1 Laccaria bicolor S238N-H82 | reverse complement strand
AGAGGGGGGAGGGAGGGGGAAGGGAAAGGGAAAGGGAGGGGAAAGGGAAAGGGAGGGGGAAGAGAGGAATGAATAGATGGGGGAGGGAGNAAGGAAGGGGGAAGGAAAGGGAGGGGGGGAGAGAGGAGCAAGGAAAGGGGGAGGGGGGAAAGGGGGAGAGACTGAAGGGGGGAGAGACTGAAGGGGGGAGAGTGTGAAGGGGGGAGGGAGTGGAGTGGAGTGGGAGTGGTGAAGAGAGGAGGTAGTGATGGGGGGAGAGAGTGGAGGGGAAGGGTGATGCTGCTGGGCCCTCATCGCCGTTCAGCGCTGGCGGGCGCTCGTTGTTTTTCGTGGGCGGCGCTTTTGTCGGCGCTCATTCGTTGTCGTTGTCGTGTGTCGTCGTCCCGGCGTGTCGTTGTCGTTGTCGTCGCGTGTCATTGTCGTGTGTCGTCATCCCGGTGTGTAGTCGTTGTCGTCCTCGCGTGTCGTTGTTGTTTTTGTGGGCGGGGGTCGTTTTTCATGGGCGGTGGCTGGTTTTCGTGTGACGTGGCAGCAGGCGGTGGTGGGCAGTGGCCGTTTTCCGTGGGTGCTCGTTCGTGTGGTCAGCTTCGCGTGTTGTCGTCATTGTGCTTGCGTGTTGTTGTGCTCGCATTTCGTCGTGCTCACGTGTTGTCGTCATGCTCACGTGTTGTCGTTGTCGCCGTCCTCATGTGCCGTGCATGGGTGGTTGCTGGCGTCATGCCTGTCGTGGTGAGAACGGGGTGGTGGGGCATAGGTACCCCTTGCCCATGACGTTGCCACGTCATGGGCGTTGTCCCTCGTCCTTGGTCCATCGTTCCGCGCTGGGGGTGTCGTTGTCATTAGCGTGGGCATCGTGTGTGTTGTTAGCATGGGCATGGGCGTGGGCGTGGGCGTCGTCGGCGGTGTTGAGATGTGAATGGTGGTGGTGGTGGAAGGGAAAGGGATGGTCATGGCAGTGTGACCATCCCACAAACAGGCGACGTGACAATATGGCACGCCCTCAAGTAAGTCACGTGACCTCACCCCGCAGACTGAACAAAATCATGAATCCTTATTGCAGCTATCACTGACCCACACTATATGTAAATTATAATCTTTCCATTCATTGATTAATAAAATTGTAGGTATACCTTGTCTATTGTATAGTTGATTTTCGCTTTTTTAGTTATATTCATATATAATAATAATATACTGGAATGACTGGAATCCACTGGACTCCACTGGACTGGGACTGGACTCTGAAAAGTGGCTGGCAGTCCAGTGGGAGTCCAGTGGACTGGACTGGACTGGACTGGACTGGACTCCAGTGGACTGGGCATTCTGCCAGCCAATCTGGCCTGGTAAGAGGGCCACTGGAATCCACTGGAGTCCACTGGAGTCCACTGGAGTCCATATGGATTACGTGGGGGAGGGTAAAGACCTCCATTCCGGGGGACAAATATTCCTCAGGAATGATGTCATTCCTGATTAGTAGCTGGAATGGTCCCCGGAATGGACAAAAAGGAATGCAACCGGAATGCAATGTCCAGAATATACATTACTAATCAATAATATTAATAAACATTAATATACCCATGCCCAAATCGAGTCTCGGCAAACGCCGAGGCTCGATTTCACATCATCAAACAATCCACAACGTTTGTTTCAAACCACCACCATCGTCGTTGACAACAACCGGGCACACCACGCCACCACCCTCGCCAACAGCCACCACCAGCCACAACCGTCGCCGTCGCCATCACCACCCACTGAGGACGACAATGGACAACGACGGATGACGAGGACAACGACCCGTCAGCGGACGACACGTCAGTGGACGACGAGGACGGCCACACATCAATGGACGACAACCACGTCAACGGACGACAACCACGTCAACGGACGACGACCATGTCAACGGATGACGAGGCGATGACTACACATCAATGGACGA
>NW_001890117.1:9092-9885 GCF_000143565.1 Laccaria bicolor S238N-H82 | reverse complement strand
ANCAGCTTGAACATATTGAAATGCATGCCCTCGCTAAGTTGGCTTGCAATTGGTTAATCTGCTGCTGAGTGCGATCAAGTCGCTGTAGAAGTTCCTTTCTCCGCGATGAGAATAAAAACGCCATGACAGAGATGTTTGGGTAGCTTTGAGGTGAGGAGAGGTTGAGGAGAGGGTTTTAAACTGGAAGCACAGCCAGCGCCCTTTGACGCCGGAGTGTCGCGTACGTGTTGCCCTTTTGTCAGTTAGCCTTTAGGAGATCGTCGGAGAGAACTTTGTCATTGGTGGCTGTGCCACGGTTATCTGAAGTTGATAGCATCGTTCATGTTTTTCTACATCTCCTTCCTCCGTCCCCCTCCTTGTCAAGCAGCGCCCTACAGTAACATAGTTATTGCGCCTCAAATAGCAAATGACTTGCGCACGGAGCAATTCAAAGGCTCACAAGACATATTCTACCTCTGGTCTCAAGAACACCCACCCCAAAAGATCCCAAACGCGACAAGGAATTCAGATCCAATAATCACAACGTCACCTCGTAAACTGACTACATGGCGACAAGCTAACGCGTATAAAGAAATTCCTGTCCCTACGCCACCGAATGTGCGCGAAGGACAGTACTGGCGGCTTTTGTTGACTGGGACACTGGCAAACGCTCAGAAGGCTCTGGAGATCGATATGGCGGACGGTGGTGTGGGGAGGCATCCGTTCCCTGTTATGTCTATGCCTATTTTGTTCACGGCGCGCTGTGNGAAGGGAGCACAGAAGCAGGAACACGTCGAGAGGGTGTATAGGTTCC
>NW_001890117.1:5103-8105 GCF_000143565.1 Laccaria bicolor S238N-H82 | reverse complement strand
AGCCGAAGCAGATGATGGGAAGAGGGATAACCTGCCCATGGATTTAAAAATCACGGAGCAGACCTCGTTTGACCTTGATAAGGTGAAATTTAGTCATACTCATGGAAAGAACGCCTTCTGATGCTGTTTAGAGCGTTTTAGAAAATCTGGGATAGTGGGATTGGATTAAGCTCTTGGTTGGTTGGCCTCTGCAATCGTACCAATTTAGATTCGGATAGTGCCGCCGTCAGACAGATGAGGGACGCGTTGTTTTCCTCTGAACGTCGTACAATTCTGGAACTAGGTTAGTGTTGAGCTCATTTCATCGTCAGATTAAGCCAATTCTGCGTTCTAGGAGCGGGAACGGGCCTTGTTGCAATTGCGATTGCAGCATTACGATCTGCAAGTAATCTCCCCGATGACATTATCGCCACCGACGTCTGTGAGTTTCTTGCTTTCTATGGGTGCAGCGTAATGACAAAAATCATGATAGCATCTGCAATGCCTCTCCTCGAACAAAATATCTCAAGTAATCAGCACACATTCACAACGTCTCCAAAAGCCGTCGTACTAGACTGGGACGACGAAGACTTCCCACAAGATGTCACCGGCCTCGAAGACGGGCTTGACGCCATTGTGTTGGTACTCTATCGTCGACTGACCATTCAACACAACTGATGTGATTTGTTAGGATGGCCGACGTCACATACAACACCGCGTCATTTCCCTCGCTCATTCGGACTCTCGATAAACTATTGCGCTTGGGCTCTAAACCGTCTGCGATCCTGTTGGGATACAAGGAAAGAGATGCAGCTGAAAGGACGTTGTGGGATATGGCAGCTGAAATTGGTGTAGAATTTGAGAAAGTTGGTGAGAGGGCGGGAGCTGGCGGTGCCCCTGTTGAGATTTGGATAGGACATTTGCGAGAGTAGCTTTCCGGTTTGAGCGAACTTGAAACAATTGGACATTGAAGCACTCTATAAATGTACACCAATTCTACTGCTTCACTCATCCTCATCTTCCTCGTCCGTATCCACAAGAGGAATAAATCGCCTCCCTGCTCTCTGCTGACACTAATGAAGTATAGGAAAGCTAAGATATAATACAACTCACGAAAGGCGACCGTCGTTCTCTTTGTCCCTCCGCGAGGTTGACAATTGGAGAGCTCTTGAAAGGAACTATTTCTTGAGCTGGAACCGTGGGAGTAATTGGAACTATGTCAGGCTTTGGGACTTGAGTATTTTTGCGAATTGGTCGAGGGCGGGGAGGACACATGGCTGAGGTTTTAGTTGCCGTTGGGATCTCCGACTGAGAAGGTTCGGTGAGATTCGAACTTGAGGACGGTTCAGGAGCTGGATGACGTGGTGTACTCTTCAGCGGAGTTGACTGTTGAGGGCGTATAGGAGCAACAGAAGGAGCGCGAACAGGCGTTTTCAGCGCCAAGGTCAGTAGCAGATTCCCATTGCTTGCAAAGGATTTGGTTTTTTCGGTGAGTAAAGCCGGGATCGCTGCAGTTGCCGAGTTTGGTTTAGATGAGCCTGGAGGTGCATTGTTATTGCGAGCTGATCCTGAAGTTGACGTGTGGACTCGCAGTATGCGTGGCGGGCGTGTAGCAGATGGTGTTATTCCAAGCACGAGAGGTGACGAAGCCCTAGGTAACAAAGTGTTCGAACGACTTGAAAGGCGGCCTGCGATAGACGGAGGACGCTCGAGTTGTGCCAGGGAGATATCTGCGAGGGGCCGACGAGGTGTTGCGTTACCAAGAGAGGCAGACAAGGTGTTGACAACTCCGGTAGGAGACGTTGAAGTCCTTTGGAGCTGTTTTAGGAGAGAAGAGACGATCAAGGATTTGGGCGGTTCTTTGTCTGGAGACGACATTGCTAGGCGGGGTGCTTCGGTCTCGGAATCCCTCTTGGCTGATGTAGTTTCTGCAGCTTCCGTCGCTTTCTCGACACGCGCCCGCTTGGCCGTCAACAGGGAAGACATGGGCGAAGAGAAATTGGCGTCTACATCAACATCAGAGTGAGTTCTTTTTTTGGCTAACGGGAGTGTTTGGTTCTGGTTAAATCCAGTCGAAGCTTTAGGTGTTATAGAAACGGCTTCAGCTTGAACAGCAGCACGAAGGTCAGTTTTGAGGGACTCCAAATGAAGCGGAATAGATTGAACGAGGGGCAGTAAGGGTAATACAGAAGCTAGGATCGTCCCTTGCTGTTCCTGGAGAGTTAGTATGGCTTGCATCTGTGTTTGAAGAGCCTGTGAGTGAGTTTGGTTAAACTTGAAAACGAGGAATAGAAGAATATGTTCAGATTGAGAATGTTCGAAGAAGAGAGAAGCATGTATTCATACAGCATGAGCGGCATCGAGGCGTTGATTCAAACCCTCTAGTCGTCGGTCGACGTCCTTGAAAAAGGCGTCTGTGGCCGGGGCTTGTGTTGGGGTTCCAATTGAATTTTGAATTTCCTTTTGACTTCTGTTCACTAGAGATAGGTGTAGTCAGCAAAAAAATGTATGCGCATAGTTCAAGCCAGACGGACGCACCTAGATCAATGACATCTCCAACGAGGGTATCATGCTCGCGTTCGAATAATGTGCTTGTCGTCTTAATCTCTCGTTTCGTTTCTTCTACGACGTTTATTAACTTGTCGACTCTCGCAGAGAACGCTTCAAAGTTGGCCTGTGTATCATGCAGTAGCACACGCATCGTCGTCGCGTTTTTATCAATAGGGGCAATTGGTGGTATAATTCCGATGTTATTGGACGCCTGCGCGTCTTTCCTGAGAAGATGGGTCCATAAAGCCGTCGTCCCCGTCCGCTGAGGCGCTTGAAAGCTCTCTGGGACAGGCAAAGAAGTCGTAGCGCCATTGAAAGGATCCATGGTGTTGTTTGGCAAGTATCGTCGAGACAAACAACGCGAGGTAGTTTGATCACGTGCTCTCACAGCCTTTGTTGAAGACTTCCAGAATGGCTCCTGCGCGTCGAGCTCGCTTACCCACCGATCCGACAACGAGTCCGATCCAGAGACT
>NW_001890117.1:0-915 GCF_000143565.1 Laccaria bicolor S238N-H82 | reverse complement strand
AAGACACCGTCGCCAAAGAGGGAGAAAGTGTTGACGTCTAGGTATTTGTCGCGTGTTGTGTGGGAGCGGGTAGCTGTGATGGAGATTCATTGTCAGAGATGTTGGTAAAAAAAAACTTGGGGAAATGAAGTACCTTGGACAACCATGACTTGGCGCTTGACAATGGCAATTGCAAGAGTTCCGTTGGTCAACATGATGGTGATAGGGATGTTCGTTATAGAATGTGGTATAGACTGGCTCGCGCAAGGATCGCGGTAGGATGTAGATGCCAATGGGTGCAGTAGCAAGTACTTGCTATGAACTTGAGGTATTGAATTGTCTGGAATTTATAACTTTGCAGGCTATTGTTCCTCGTTAACGAGTACAATGAATAGGGCACGCTGCAGACTAGCACAGAATTGCACATGGTCGCCGAGGTAAGGGATGAAGCGGCGATGTAATTTTAGAACAAGAGGTCAACAAGAGGCACTCTAATTTAGTCACGGTTGTGCCCACACAAACAAACATCCCCCCTCACTTGATGAAAAGCCTTGTCCTCGTCTTACGCCTTGTTCATTGCTCACACCCAACATACACGACATCCTTGTTCGTTCTTTCCTCTACTACCTACTATGAATTCGGCGTCATCGTCCACGCCAACTTCAGAAGTCCAAAAACGGCTAACTACTTCTGGTCGCTGTCATCCCAGGATTTTTTTTTTTCAACCTATTGTCCAGGAGAACAATAGTCACTAGTCTAGAAGACAATCCCTTGCTACAAACATAGGGTTTACTCGTGTTCTCAGCCACTATAGACCAGTGGTCACCTGCTCTCCCTCAACAGGATGGCACCATCTTCTGAGTATCATCTGACATTCTGCTGATAAGGTTGATTTCTCATGGATGCTTGCGATATTTGTCCCTGAAGAGCTTGCTG
>NW_001890118.1:7941-9865 GCF_000143565.1 Laccaria bicolor S238N-H82 | reverse complement strand
AGACACACCGTCGCAACACCGTCAGGTACCACCTTTTCAAATGCCAACCACCACCATAGCTTCTTTGCCTTACGATGTTTGGGCGAAGATCGTCTCCTTCATTCCCAAGCATGTCCTCCGGAATCTCTATGCGGTTAACCAGGTTTTATTCAACTTCGCAATGGAAGAACGGTATAAATCAGCCTATATCCACCATTTAAAAGACCCTCTTACCATTGATTGCATCAATCGGCTAAGGTGAGCTTGTAATGTGCGTCGGATTTGGCTTAATCTGAGTCGCTCAAACAGTGACCCGTTTCGCGCAAGCAAAACTCGAGATTTGCATCTGCGACCAGGTCCACTGGGTTTCTTGATTTCTGAGGTCTCACAGAAGAATTTGCAGTCATTGAAGGGGAAGATTAAACGTACTGCGGATGACATTTTTGTCAAAACATTCCTGAAGGCGGATACCAAGTCTGAAGAACAGCGAGAAGCTATCCGATCCCTGCTCCAGATCGTTACGGGGCTGAATGGGGTGCAGACACTTCGCGTTGAATTATCCTCGCCAGACCGTTTGAAATCTTTCCGAATGGCGACCCCCCTCATCGATTTCGCATGGCAGGCATGTTCCCCCGCCCTGCGCAGGGTTCACTTCGATTTCCCCTTGGATGTGATGAAATGTGTTCTCACATCTAATTTCCATCTCCCCAACCTTGAGGAACTCTCTGTCAGGTTTTCCATTACATATCGCACCACGGATTCCGGACAAGTCATAATCACAAATCTCGTCCCCTTTGTCAACAATCACCATCTAACGTTGCAAAAATTGACGCTGTTTACACACGAGCACTTCCACCTTGCACCGTTTTTCCATCAACTTTCTCGTATGCCTCGTTTAGCGAGTTTATCCGTAACACAAGGCTACGTCAGCACCCTGCAAACAGATACGTCAGGATTGCATAGCTTCCTCACACTCCATGCCGATACCCTCACCTCTCTGAAGCTCGTCTTCCAAGCTCTAGGGAAACCATACGTTAAAGACCCGCTGATGGAAGGGTGGTTCAAACAGCCATGTCTTGAAGTTGCGTTGCCTCACCTCCGCACGTTGGAATTTGGGTTATGGGACTTTCCTTCCTCCATTTCAACTCTCTTGGACACGTACCTGAAGCAATACAGCGATTCCCTGACGTCCCTCATCATCAATAATAAACCTCCCCCAACGTACGAGGACCTCAACAACATCGTTACTGGGTTTGGTGCATCTGGCGTTTTGAGATACCTTGACATTGGGGTGTCCACGGTGCCGTCTAAAATCTTTGACCTGCTTTCTATCAATCTTCCCAGTCTCCACGCGCTCAGCCTGGCTACTGATGGTTTTCTGACCACCAAAGACGTATCCTACCAATCCACCGACATGGTGATGACCCAGCGCTTCAGCCAGGAAGGGGTAGATCTTTCTTTATTTTCGTAGACTGTTGACACTGAATTTCGTTATTTAGTTTTGCGCAGAGATGAGACCCCTCTCTTATCCTACATGGGATTTACGTCATCTCACGGTCACTTTCAACATCTGGTCAGCAGATCCGAACAAGCTTTGTGTATCCGCGATTTTGAAGGCCCTCCCGGGTTTGCAAACCTTTAACGGAATCCCAAAGCAGAACTATTTAGATCAACTTAGTCGGGAAATGGGAGGTGCGCCTCCTCTCTCCTCCTCCCCGTTCCCCCTCACTTGAATATTTGGACTAGTATATAAATACAGAATCGAATAAACCGCACTCTTTCGTTGAATTTGAACTATGGACATTCGCAGTGACACGGGTTGAACACGGGTACCAATTTTGTATTACTATCATTTACTCAGGACTTTGTTGTCTGGACAATTTTTACTTCTATTCCGCGCCAGACATCTATGTACTTATTCAATTTTCAACACAAATCTCAGAAG
>NW_001890118.1:4734-5759 GCF_000143565.1 Laccaria bicolor S238N-H82 | reverse complement strand
CTTGAGTGCGCGCCGTCACCGATTTTGCCAGCAGACTATCAGTCGTTGGTATTGACAACCAGACTTTAGTCAGTTGCTCTGTGCATCTTTGGAGCCAGACTTTAGTCGGCTCCTAGATAAGATCCCACAAGATCAGCAATCGCCTTGACATCGATTGCCTCACCAACATCAATGACACCTGGTTGCTAACTTCTGGTGGTTCAATTCGCTGCACTGCGTTCCAGCCGCTTTGTTTTTGACGAGCCTCTGCATGCTTGCGGCTTTTGACGCTTCTTTTCGTGTCCGCCTGTTGCAAGATCTATCCAAATCACATTCACGATGTTCCACACCCTCAACACCACCGACTTCTAGCGCTTACTACCTGCGGATGGCTCAATTGCTGTGCGGCGTCCCATTGACAAGCCTCTGCATGCGTACAGCCTTTGACCTCTGCATTTTCCCGCCACCTGAAGTCTTTAATCCAATCAGCCAATGACAGCATCAATGGCAGTGAGAACCAAGATTCTCATTCCGAAAGCCGTCCGTGAACGACATAGACATATAATCATGTTAGTATTTTTTTTTTCACTGATTTTTTGGGAACTAAAAGTCTGGTGCTTAAGGGGAGCAATTTGTCGATACTACCTCAGCTTTCAACGCGACGTTTAACCGCATACAGCCTTCCAACTGCTTTCAAAAGGGATTGGCTACCTACCTCGCTTTGCTCATGGTTAACCAGCTTGCTATCAGGTTTCTCCTGGTTTCTCCACCGTTCGCTCAGACACGAATCTTTGAACATGATCGTTGCCACGCCGCTCGTCCCCTCTTCACACGCACTTTTTGCACGTGTCATTACTTCCTCAAAATAATAAATCATCATCACAAATTGGCTGAAAGTCATCACCTCCAACCCTTTCAAAACGCGCTCTATTGTGGCTGGCCAAAAAGACATCTCAATTTTCTCGCCGATGCAAGTCCAACACTGTTAAAAGTGGCCACGTCAACTTTCAACATGTCGCCATGTCAAATTTCAACGCATCGTCAGG
>NW_001890118.1:2240-3249 GCF_000143565.1 Laccaria bicolor S238N-H82 | reverse complement strand
CGTCGATTCCTTGCCAGACTTTAAGTCGGCAAGCCAGGTCGGCCAGACTCTAAGTCAGTCGACGAGGCAGCGGCGGCTCTGGAAACAAATAACTGACTATAGTTTGGCAGAGTTGAACAGTCGCTTTTGGAATCTAGTGCTGCGTCGGCACCCACTGTCGCTGTGCCAATTGCAACAAGGAAAACCGCTCCCACTGCGCAAACCACGGTGACCACCGCTCCCGGTGCACTGGACCCTGTGGTGACCACGATTCCTGAACCAGCATCGGCTACCAAAGACGACCCTCCCCCTCGGGTGACACTCTTATCCTTGGCCGAATTCGACAACGATGAGATCGAAGCGATGAATCAAGAACTGGAATCACGCGATACAGCCTACCGCTTCTCCTATCTAGAGGGCGGGTACAGGCAATACCATGGTCGTCGCCCTGTGAAGGGGCTGCGCAGTCCAGCGGATGACCGCACTATGATGCAGGACGACGAAACTCTCCGCTGGGTCCCCATTCCGGCTGGATATACAGCTCCACACACCCCAGAAGATTACATCGAGGTGGTCAATGACTTTCGCAAACAAGATCGTCAATGTGTGGCTTATGCCCACCCTGAGGCTCGCAAGGCTTTCGATGAACTCAACCTCTCCTGCCATCCTGGTGACCCTGAGATCGAGCTTGAGTTCCTTTACAATATATCAAAAGAGGAAGAAGCAGTGCTGGTTGCAGGGCTCGAGCAAGATGAAGCCGCCTACAAGTTTAAAAGACCATGGGAGGAGGGCTTTATTCGTTACCAAGGCCAAAGCCCTTGAGAGGGTATCCAGAATGCTGCCGACAGACTCACCGAAATATGGGATGAGGAGAAAGAGAAATATGTATCCATTCCCGAAGGGTACACTGCCCCTCACGACCCTCAAGATTATATTGATGCCCTAAACTGGGAGATTGCAGAGGCTGAAACAACTTGCCGCGCTGAGCTTGCCAGTGCCGCTCAAAGGGCTAAGCGCAGGGGAGGTGAGG
>NW_001890118.1:0-2190 GCF_000143565.1 Laccaria bicolor S238N-H82 | reverse complement strand
GGAGCTGCACGTGACAATTTTGGGCAACATCAGGATGCCAAATGGCTTTGTCGCAGTGGCCCCAGTGGACCGATACAAGGACGAGGTGCTAATGACAAGAGCAGTGACCTGGGTCAGTTCGGACCTCACGACCAGTTCTTGGAAGATACTCAACATGCCAGGAACCAACGACACCATCACAATACAAATGGCTGGTGCCTATGGACGACTAACCATCATCAACACCTATAACGACTGCAATCACTCAAGAACACTACACGTGGTCTGCGAGTTCTTACGCACAAACCGCG
This sequence comes from Laccaria bicolor S238N-H82, assembly GCF_000143565.1. Lineage (NCBI taxonomy): Eukaryota > Fungi > Basidiomycota > Agaricomycetes > Agaricales > Hydnangiaceae > Laccaria > Laccaria bicolor. The sequence continues at coordinate 1,900 of NW_001890118.1, read as the reverse complement.
CGGAAGTTCTGTCAAGGGAGGACGACCACCTGATATGGGCCGGTGACTTCAACAGACATCATCCAATGTGGGACGACGACACGGACGACAGGCTCTTTATGCCAAGAGCCCTAGACGACGCAAGTAAACTAATTGAATTGCTTGCAGACCTCAACATGAAGATGGCCCTACCAAAAGGGCAACCAACACTAGAGCATCAAGTTACCAAGAAGTACTCGCGCCCCGACAACTTCTGGTGCACAGAAGAGATTTACGACCTGCTAATCCGATGCGAGGTCGACCCCTCGATCAGGCCACCAGTGACTGACCACTTCCCGATAGCAACCTACTTCGACCTGCCACAAGAGTGTATCAACTTCAAAACATCATACAACTTCAGGACCACGGACTGGGAGGACTTCCAAGAGAACTTGGCCATTCGACTACTTGACATCCCGCCTCCACAGCCACTCACAACAAGGCAACAATTCCAAGAAGCCGCAACGGACCTTACAGAAGCTATACAAGACGTCATCCGCACCAGGGTCCCAGAAAACAAGCCGTGCCCATTTTCTAAGAGATGGTGGAACAACGGCCTCAGCCAGAAGAAGACAATGATGAAAAAGCTAAGTCGACTTGCATATAGATTCCGGGCGCTTCCAGATCACATCTCGCACACAGAGTTACGGAAAGCCAGGAACGAGTATGGGGAGGCCATCATAGAAGCCAAGCGCCAGCACTGGGAGGATTTCCTGGAAAATGCAGCCGAACAGGATCTGTGGACGGCAAATCAATACTTCAAGGAGCCCATAGGTGATGGAGGCAAGACACGCATACCGACACTCAAAGTACCCATCGAAGGGGGGAGCGGCCTCCTGCAGGAAATCAACACTAATGAAGGCAAGGCGAAGGTTCTGGCACAGAACTTCTTCCCCTAGAAGCCCGAGCTTTCCAGGGTCCCAGAGAACCACGAGTACCCAGAACCACTTCCACCACCGCCACTCATCACCCCAGAGCAAATCATGCGACAAATAAGGAGGTTATCGTCTTTCAAGGCATGCGGCCCAGATGAGATACCTAACGTGGTCCTGCAGAAGTGCTTGGAGCAACTGATCGACTACCTAACCCATCTTTTCAGAGGCATTTTTGCGCTGAACACTTACTGCCCGGGATGGCAGGTGTTCACCATGGCGGTACTCCGGAAACCAGGTAAACCGTGCTATGAGATTCCAAAAGCTTACCGTCCGATAGCCTTGCTCTGCACGATACCCAAGGTACTAACAGTGATTGTTGCAGAGAACATCTCCCACATGGTAGAAAAGGATGCCCTGCTTCCAGACACGCACTTTGGGGGACGACCAGGCCGAACCACGACGGATGCCATTCACTACCTGGTAGGAAAGATCAAGTCAGCTTGGGGGAAAAAGAAGGTCGCATCGGTCCTCTTCCTGGATGTAGAGGGGGCTTTCCCAAATGCAGTCACCGACAGGCTCATACACAACCTCAAGAAGCGAAGAATACCAACTGTCTATGTCAAGTTTATCGAGCGGCTGCTGAAAGGACGTAAGACTAAGCTGAAGTTTGACGATTTCATTTCAGAGTTTATCGAAATCACAAACGGCATTGGACAAGGCGACCCGATCTCTATGCTACTTTACATCATCTACAACGCAGACCTATTGGAGGCCTTACGACGGCTGAACGAGGATGCCATCGGTTACGTGGACGACACCCTGGTGGTAGCTACTGCAAGAACGTTCAAGGAAACAACACGAGCGCTCAAGAGCTTTATGGAGAGAAGGGAAGGCGGCTTCAACTGGGCCAAAGATCACAATTCAAACTTCGAAATCAGCAAAGTGGCCGTGATGCACTGCCAGCCGCAAGCAAGGAAACCCGAAGATCGTCCAAACCCAGTGCTCCG
>NW_001890119.1:8775-9934 GCF_000143565.1 Laccaria bicolor S238N-H82 | reverse complement strand
AAAAGAAATATGTGAATTTCAAAAGAGTTGTCTGGCATAAGGCATTCTATGAAATCTTGAAGTCTGTTGAGCAATATGCAGAAACTGGCTACCACCTAACAACTGCTGATATTGAACGGTGGATGTTTCCCATTGTGCTTATTGCATCTGCAGACTATGAGGAGCAGTAAGGATTGACATCTGCAATTTACATTGAACTTCACAATTTTCTGTGCAGATGTGTTATTGCCCTCATTTGTGGGGTCAACAGAAAATTTCCCTGCCCAGTCTGCCTCATTCCTGGGGATCAGCTTGCCAACCTTTCATCAGACTTTCCCCTTTGTTTTTCCTCTGACATGGAAAAGATTTACAAGTCCACAATAGGACTTAATGCCTCTGAGACAGAAGAAACCTTGAAGAATGTTGGTCTTCGGGATGTTGAGGTAACATTCAAATGGGTTGATTCATATATTTCACTGATGACTTACTTCCAAAGAATGTTTTTTGGAAATTTCCTCGCACTGATATTCACCGAGCAATTTCTTGGGATCGCATTCATGCATATCATGGAGGTTTATTCTCAGATCATATCTGGGAAGAGGTTAAAAGTGTAGCTGAGGAACTTGGAAAGGGTGTCTCGAAGTTGATTGATACCCAGTATGGATTTGATCTCTTTGTTGAGATAGAATATATTTATCTTTATTTACAGGGTTGATGCTCTCCCTACTTGGAGTGGTTTAAACCACTTTACCTCCATTATAAAGACAGGTGAATTTGCTGATGGAAGCAAGTATGAGGATATGTCGAAAGTAAGTCAGCTTTTTGAATTTCCTCTCAAAATTCAAGTTTCATGACCTGGGTTAGGTTCTTATCTTTGCACTCCACAATATTTTTACAAAGGAAGCATCTCCTCGAGGATATCAGCTACTCAAGCTTCTGCGAAGCTATGTTGAACTTGATATGTATGCATCTCTCAAGGTTCATACAGAGACAACTATTCAAAAAGGTCAAGAGGAACTGTTGGTTTTTGAGAAAGCACTTCATGTATGTACAATAATTGGTTTACATTGCCTTTAACAATTTACCTTTATATATATAGGAATATATGCCATTTAACCCAGCTAAATCATGGTCATTTCCAAAATCACATACACATAAGCATATGTTTGACGATATCCAG
>NW_001890119.1:0-7243 GCF_000143565.1 Laccaria bicolor S238N-H82 | reverse complement strand
ACAGCTTCCAGTTCAAGTGAACATTGATGAAGGTAGCCTTTGGATTGTGTTGAAGGTTAGGTAGGGATGTCCAGGCGATGCAGCTGTGTTTTGTCAAGAAAAACTTCAGGGTGGACCCTAACCAGAACCCTTCGTTCAGCAAGGATCACACACATCAAGTCCCCCTGGGTCTCATGCAATTGCTGATCACTCAGATGAAGTGCTACATTGTTTGAAGATGCCATGTGGGAATGACTAAGCAGACAATACATTGGGGAACCATATTCACACAAATGAACACTACAATAATAGTCTGTTGCTCTGAAAACAATTTAAATATGTAGAAATAAAGAAAGGCTTCCTATATATTTTAAATTCATTGTGAAATAAGAACAGGCATATCTTCTAATAACTCTAACAAAACCAGTGCAGGCTAGCTTGGGAGGTAACACAGCCAAACAAATGAATGGTTGGCACAAATACGGCGTATGGGATAGAGGCTCTGTGTTCTAAGCAAAATGCATAGCACAATGTTGTATATAATGCTATTTTGATGTTCTGTGGCAGATATTTAAGGGCAGGCTTCAATACTGAATCTGAAGTAACTTCAATAGGTTTAGTGTTCATAAGGGTGATGATGCTTCAAACAGAAATTAAGCTCTTGCATTTATTCTTATCCTTCCAAAAATTGTCTGAAGCAATTCTGAAAGGCCAAGGGCTACCATAGAAATTGTTAATTAGAGTATTGTGAGAGAAATTTTAAAGAGTGAGATGCTTTTCTGTCAATGTTCCATTATTCCATGTTCCCCACACTGGTGGCACTCACTGTTGACTTCAGATGGAAATGAAAACCTGAGGCACTCTGATATAAATAGAATATAGACATAAGAATTATATAAAAAGGAGGTATAGATTAGTGTAGTATCTGATACAAATGATGATCTGTAAAAGTATTAACAAATAAATGGTTACATAGATCAAGAACATTGCTGCTTGTCCATTCCTTTGGCACAATTGATGCCCACCAGCCAAATTGTCCCTGCTACCAAAGCCGAAATTGGGTACAAAGCCACCATTGCAAGCATCACGTCAAATGACACCATGGATACCGTTTGCATAACAGATTTTTTTAGCTGCCCAGAAACAATACTGCAATCCAGTCTGACATCCGTAAAGTCCAATGATGGACAAGGAATCCAAAAGCCAAAGTTGCCAACTGCACTGGTTATGCCTCTGCCACCACTTCCGTCCTCCCTTCTCTGCCCTCATCATGCCTTTCTTGCTTCACTCATAATCACATCAAAGTTTACTCAAGACAAGTGCTACTGAGATCGGCACCCATTCAAAAGTTTAGAGTTATTTAGTCTGATGCATGTCGATGAGGTAATTAATTGGCCTCAAGGCAAAGTTTCTCCAGCCCATGCTTTTCAAAATGTATTATCATCAGTTACAGCTAAATGCAAAACCCTAGACACCTCCCGAAAATTTCTGGTGTCCACCTCGCTTTGTGCAAACAACTGCATTTGGCACAAGTTTACCTCAATTGGAGCATGGAGCACTCCATTACATGTCATATACCTCTGTTGGTGGAGGACTTGCGTCATTCGTGCCCGCCTCCTTCCCCAAATGGTTGTTTGCACAAAGCGAGGCAGAGTCAAGAGATTTCTGTGAGGTGTCTAGGGTTTTGCATTCAGCTGTAAGTTACTGAAATTTAATTTTAGTCACCAGCCCGACCTTGTTCTTTCATTTTTCCATTACTCGAGCTGACACACAATAATGCAACAACGGATCAAATTATCTACACCTAAATTGTAGACCTTGCATACTGCATGTTGTCAAAATTCCGGAGCGAAATCCGATTCACTGTTGCATGAGTTCAGGAAACAGTACCATATGCACTTCTCATTTAAACAAGGCAGTTTCTCGCAGCAAACACATCCTCACTCTCTTTTCACTCTTGTGATTCGTGAAAGTTCCCCTTAGTTTATTCTGATGACGTCGCTCACACCATCGATGATTGGCCTTGACTCCATCTCCACATCCAGATCTGACAACTCGACAGCCAGTCATGGCAGCGTCGGGTCAGAGCTTCACGCTGGATTGGACACTGCCGCGCTTCTTAAGGTAAGTATGACTGACTGACTTATGGCCATCACCTTGATCTCCGATTTTATTAACTTTTCATTCTTCGGCCAGGCACTGCACGATGCACATAGCCAGCTCAATGCTGTGAAGGCTGAGAACCAACAGCTAAAACAAGAACTTGCCGCTTCCCGTTGTCAAAACAATGGCTCCAAAGCTCCGTTGCAAGAACTTGCTGCACACGACGAAGAAATCAGTAAACTAGGGAAAGTTTTTGCTCATTTTTACTCGTTCTGGATTCAGCAGAGCACACCTTCCCCATTCGATATTTCTCACCCTGACTTCACGTGGGATAGCGAGGACCGGTACCTCAATTCAACAACAAGATTAGCCGGCCAAACTGCAGAGCTCTACATGTGTGTTCCTCCTCAATACCATGACTACATGGTGAAGCATGAGAATTTCCGAAGTATTGTATGTGATCTCTCCCTCTCGCATAGATCATAAAAACTCACAATGTGCTCAATTAGTTCCGAGCGAGCGTCTCATCAGGCCGCTCAAACACACTTCTGCGCATGCGTGGGAGTGCAGGGGCAATTTTTGGCCTTAACCAAAGCCTCTTTGACTACAATCCCAAGTGTGACGAGAAGCGCATGGAAGCTAATCCTGAACTTGTGACACTTCTTGGCTTCAACCCCTGCGGGAAAACACCTACAGCATGCTACCCCTCAAATGCACCAGTTCTCTATACTAATGGCAATACTCACGATGAAGAGGGCATGTTCAGAAGTGATTACTTGATCTCCGTAAGTATTTCTCAAGTATTTTCATTAATGGACTTCTAAACACTCGTCATACTACTTACAATACTAGATGGCATGTCTCATCACCTATGGCCCACGATCGTACACATCAGAGAGAGCTGCATTCAACAAGAACAGTCCCTTTCACAGCCATGTAGATGGTGTTACCTTTGGATTTATTAGCAACACCGCAGTCGTCGTACGCTTCACAGCTCTTCATTAGGCATATAAGTCCTCTGGCTAACAAAATTATTAGATTCGTTTTCTTCTCGGAGGTGATCCTGAGCTGAACAAGCATGGCATCGGAAAACTTACAGGAATCAACCACGCGAGCGAGGCAGAAGCTTACAAAAAGCTTTTAATCGAAAATCAGGATGTGCCAACCATTTGAAAGCTCCTGCAATACTGGAACATGCAAGTTTTTCCACAATTCCTCCTCGCTCCCGACTCACAGGACGAAGAAGAAGAAGCACCATGTGTCCGGGTTGACGCTGATGAAAACCCCAGGTCTCGATTCCATGTTCCGTGGACTGCATATGGGAGCCGATACTTCTTCAGCTCCCACTTCAAAAAATTCTAGCTCACTCCCACTCCCCCAGACCCTTCCAACTGATGTAGTGTGCGTGAACGCCCACTCAGATGTGGAACAGGCGCCGGATTTGCATCCAAACGTGGAAGCGCACACCCCTGCTCCTGTTGCGCCCATCTCCCAATCAATCAATCCACCCCGTGGACATCGTCGAGTCCCCATGCCAGTTCCCTCAACCTCCGAGGCTGTTGCTGATGTGCCTGTGCCACCTGCTAAAGCTCCCTGTGGTCGACGCCCAAAACAGGTTTCAGTTGTTCAAGTTGATGCTGATTCCGGTGCCGGAATACCTAGTGCTTGAAAGTCCAGTCCAGTCCGGTTTTTTGACCCAAAACGAAAAGACCGAGACCTAGACCGGTCCACACAGTTCCTAAAACCTCAAAAGACCGGACCAGGACCGGAAAAGACCAAGACTGCGGTCTTTTTCGGTCTTTGGACCAGTCTTGGTCCAAACTGGTTACAACCAGTTCAAGACCGGTTTTTCAGCTAAATATGCCATAAATTTTGCAATTGTGAGTCGGTAATTTTATTAACATTCTTCGTAGCTTCTAAACGAGTGCAAGGACGTTAAATTACGTTGAGAATTGATGTATATACAAAAATACTAAGGTACATCTGCTATTTTCACGAAATATTTTACAGTTTTTTATGTATCTTTGTCAGTTTTTATCCTAAAAATATGATCTTAGGTGCGTTTTGAAGGGTTTTTATGTAGGTACAAAAGACCGGTCTTAACCGACAAGACCGGTCCATGTAAACCGGTTTTTTTGCGGTCTTGTGATCTCAAATCTGAAAGACCAAGACTGCAGGTCCGGTCTTTTGCAGTCTTGGTCCGGTCCAGTTGCAGTCTTTTTGCAGTCTTGGGACTGGACTTCCAAGCACTAGGAATACCTGCGGCGCTCGCTCGTCCAAGTCGGCAGACACGTGGTGCAAAATCGAAGGCAAATGCGAAGTAGCTGGGTCCAGCATTGTGAGGGCATTGTTGACTAGTGTTGCCGGAGCTTGGCTTAGCTCGGCTCCCGCTCAGCTTTGCCCAAAGCGGGCAGTGTGGGAGCTTGGAGCTGAGCTAAGCTGCCAAAATGATGGCTCCAGTTCAGGCACAGCAGCTCAAATCATGGCTAGCTAGCAGCTCATCACCGAAAAAAGGAACCTTTACTTTAGTGTTGCAGTTACAGTCAAAAACCTTTAATAAATGAATGGAAGTAATCCAAAGGATAACCATCACTCTCTCAAGTACCCTGATGTCTCTTTGTCACTTTTTCTGGCCATAAAATTTGAGAGATCTGGTTACCTGTATGTGTGACAGCATTTGTTTGTCACATGTCACAACCAAAAAGTCACATATATAACATATCAGCTCTGTACATGCGAGCTCTTGCTTGACAGCCTTCAAAGTTGGCAGAATAATTAGCTACATCAGTGTCCATATTGAGGTCAATTTTCAGAGTAAGAAGGCTTGTACTGTCAAAGCTATGGTTTTGTTTGTATTGTTACTTCCAAAATAGGATACAAGCCGTGGCTGAGCCAGCTATCCCATCAAGGAGCTGGCTCATAAGCGGGGTGCAGCCGCTGGGGACACCCAAGCAGTGAGAACAGCTCCGCTTGGCTACTTTTGGCTTGGCTCGCGTGGCTCAGCCAAGCCGAGCCAAGCTCCGGCAACACTATCGACGAGCAGCCATTGAACAGTGATTGAGCATGCTGAGCTACTACATCTGCATTGTATCAATGTCTAGCTACTGCAATTGACTGGATTCACTTGTTTATTGCATTATGGACTGACTTTTTTACTTATTACTGTTCTTTCACCTATCTAGCTAAGTTTACGAGGAGCGAGAACAGCGCTCTGTATCAACTGTATTGTGAGCCTAGCGCTCGTCATGACAAATTAAGCTAGATATTATTGCTAAATATGCCCCCATAACCAAGTGGTAACTATAGCCAAGTCAGTAAGCACGTCATAACAAAGTAAGTAATCAATAGGTTCAGAGTTCGATTCCCTCTAATAACAATTGTTAAACAGTACAAAGTAACAACACAACTACAAATCCGCAGATCGACTAGTAAGAAAATCGCACATTACAATTGAGCTATGAGCTCACTACAAATTTTTGTTTCATTTACAATTGAGTGGTACCTTACAATTGTCCCTTTGCGTTAAAATGGTCACGTCTTGTATTATAGTACATTTCTCCTTGATTATAATTGGATTATAATTCGTTCAGGTGATTACGTGCCTTACCTGCCTTATAAGGCTTCCCAGGTTTTTCTGACAAATGCTTCAGCCACAGCTGTCACGTTTGACGCGGCACGTGCCTAAAAGCAGTATATATATACCTTTAGTTTCTCATATAATAATGCCTTCATGGCTCAGTTGGCTTGAGTGCTGTTTACATTCACGAGGTCGAGAGTTCAATTCCTCGAGATGTAAAAAAAATTATTTTACTTAAATATAGTAAGGACACTGTATTCTAATGGTATAATAGTCATTAATTCCTTCCATGGAATCCATATGGACTGCTCCATGGAATCCATGTGGATATGCCTGCATTCCATATGGAATTAATCATTCCATGACCATTCCAGCATCATTCCATATGGAATCCATGATGTCCAGGGAATCAGAAACTGGCTGTGTCCTCAGCCAACATTGATTCCATGGATTCCATATGGAATTCTTCATGGATTCCATGGATTCCACATGGATTCCATATGGATTATACCGGGGAAGGTAAAGACCTCGTTTGAGGTTGAAGTGCACGAGGTCTCAGACTTTCAACCCACTCGACAATGACCCTGGCACGTATTTCCTGGGCTCGTCAAGCAAATCAGGATGAATTCGGGCGAAATCAATGAAGGAACGCTGGCCTGTAGAATCACTTTTTGTTGTCTTGCTCGCTGGGGCCTCAAGGTCTGGTGTGGGTGCGTTCCTAATCCAAGTTTTTGCCTGAAACAGAACCATTGAGGCTAGTTGTTGTGATGGAGTGTTCACACGTGTCAGTATCATCCCCAGCTGGTGGTTGGCCCAAGTGCTGCTGACGGATCCTGTTCTAAGACGAACATGCTGAGATCAACCTGTAGCGCCGTAGGGGTGACTCTGTGGTATGTTTCGTTATTACATCTATTCATCGAGGCTAGTTGAACTGGTGTCCTCCAACAGCCCTTCTTCGCACATAAACTCTATCAAATGGACTACAGTTGTAACACAAAAGAGTTTTCCATGCTAGATAAATTCCTTCCCCAAGTAAGCAGCATATGACCAAGACGACCCTTCAATATTTAATCTGTATCTCTAGCTATAACCACAGGAAACTCTCAACAGGCCAACAGTCACCCGAGCAGTGAACAACCAATCAAAAGCTGGTACCTCCAACGTCAACGCTAGCGCTAATCCCTCTGGTACAGGTGCATGGCCGCGAGAGGTTGGCGTACAATGTGTATTCTGGAATAGTGGAAACGGGCTTTCAGCCTCTCAGGGTATTTCTGGTCTCATGACGCCCAGTGTTTAGAAAGTATTCCTTGAAAATGTGGGTCACCTCCTTCATCATGTCTCTGACCCATCATTCCAAGGTTATTCGCAACTCAGTAACATACACAGAGCACGCTGAGCGGAAGACAGTCACAACACTCGACATTGTATATGCCTTGGGACGTTCGGGGCGTATGCTTACTGTTTTGGAGCATTGATGTGATTGTTTTGTCATCCACAAGTCCCCAGGTTGTATTTTATTTTATCTATCTCTTCTCCGCATCTTCAATTCATCGCACGCATCGACACTCAGATTTTTTGCCAGTG
>NW_001890120.1:4697-9537 GCF_000143565.1 Laccaria bicolor S238N-H82 | reverse complement strand
CGGTCGACTCTGAGGATCCCCAGGATCCGCTTGCGGGTATGGCAGTCTTGTCGAATAACAAATGTAACCTGGGCGCTTTGGATGATGAAGTACGATTCGTTCATGAAATACTAACATCCATTCCAAATTGTAGGTATCCTCGGAGATTTGATGAGATATATGTAGTGTAGATGTTTGCTCTGGGGGATGAATTTGCTCATAAATCTACCCTGGAACTTCTACCGGTCGCTTGCACACAAGATCGATTAACGGCTGTGCAACTTTCTCGGACCACTCCTTTGGTACCTTGTACTTCTCTGACCGGCGTTGTCGATAAAGTTGCATTACTTCCTTCCGAATGTATGTTGCAGTATTGCTGCCCTGATCATACCATTTTATCATAGCTTCAAGCGTTTTCTCATCGTTGATATTGAAAACGTAGACTTTCTCCATGATGAGCACCGTGTCTTCGCATTGCCGTAGTCAGCCTACTGATACCCATTACAACCAAGAAAACATTTACTAACCTGCTACCCGCTGTTCCCACCTACAGAAAGCCAGCAAATCGGGGCGGGCATTCACCTCGGAGAAGTCGGATGATTGTCGGTGGCCTATGAGACGTCGGCTGTCATCCAAATGTTTTTCCAAGAGACGAATAAGCTTGTGGGAAGAAAACATATCAGTGAACTTGGTATCACAATGGATTGAATCACTTACCTTGATCGGTGCTTGAGGCCCCGATGTAGAGTCTGTCCAAAAGGTATCCCAAGTCTTGATGAACGGTCCGCCACGAAACATCTTCTCGGAGTAACTTTTATGATAGTTCCCTGAGGAAATAACCGTTTAAAAAGGGGTCATATATACTTATCAAGAACCAACAATTTAATCCATTTCTGGGGAAACAGGGGTTAACGTTCAACGAATGAAGCACGCAGTGATGAAGGCGAATGATACTTACGCAGTAGACGTGATGAGTTTAACTTTACTATCGGCACTTTGGGCAGAGGCGAAAAACGTTCGAAGGTCATAACCGCTTCGTGCTTGACGCTGCGTTTCTGTCAGAGACAATACTTTCAGTGATTCATCAATCAATCGGGCTAAGCGACTGTCGTCTGGAGCCGACTTGTGCACTTCAAGTAACTTCTTGTCAAACACGATGCAAATTTGCACACCAAACTAACTCACCTTCGGATAGAGTTACAACGGCCCTTGGCGGATGCTGCATGCTCAAAAGGGGTTTCTTGTAGTGCTGCTCGAATCGTTTGTCCGCCTCAACACCAGCAATCTTTTCAAGCTCGTCATCATCAACTTCCTCGTCTTCTTCTTCCGCTTTTTCTTCCAATTTCTGCTGCATATCTTGTAAAAATGTGTCGAACTTGGTCACAATGGCCACAACCGGTACTATGGGAAACGTCACGTTTGAAGATGGTGGTTCATCTTTGATCTTACCTGTCAAAGGCATCGAAAAAAAATCTTTCTCTGCTTGCTGGATGGGCCGAGAATTCATCTCCAAGCAGTACCTGCGGCAATTTGGCTGAGCTTGCCCATAATGAAGAAAGGGAGCAAGACGAACCACACCAAATGCAATTTCTGGTTTATGTCTTTTGCCCGCGAACGACTGTCGATGAATTTCCAAACAACATCCACCTCTGCCTGCTTTCCCGCTTCAAATCCCTCGGAATCATGCGCAATAATCTTCTTGTTCCCCTCGAACTCGATTTCTTTTTCAATATTATGGGTACCTCTCTTAAGATATCGTATTTGGTTTCTGCGTGGTATGACAAGTCGAACGACTTTGCACTCACCGTGGTGCTGGGCGCGTCCACCTCAAATGGAAAATATGAAATGTAAGCCTTGCGAGAGCTTGGTCGTTCTCACCATATTCCCGCCACACACCTGGAACGTAAAGTTAGTGGCTTCATGAGATGCGAGATCTGGTTTGAAGTGCTAACTTTATACAGAATTGTGGTTTTGCCGCACCCCGTTTTCCCGATGATCAACAATCTAAACTTTTCAAGTGGAGGCAATGCGACCGCGACGGCTGCTGCCAGTAATCTCTTCAATTCTTGCTCCTCGGAGGCATCTAGTTGAGGCGCTTTTTCAGATTCCACATCTTCATTTTTCGATGATGACTTTAACAGTCCCTTAAGTTTATCGAACTTCGTTGGAGGGGGTTTTGGACGGGGGCGCAATGCCTCGCGAGTTGCAATTTGAAACACTTCGCGAACCCCCTCTCCAGTGTAGCTAGAGCATTCAACATAGTGCCTTGCTCCGATTTTCTTCGCAACTGCCTGTCCCTGGTATGAAATGGTAGTGGAGGAGAGTACCTCTTCCAAGTTTAGCTCAACCTACCTCTTCAACGGTCACGAGACGTTGATTCGTCTTCCGTAGTTCTTCAATGATTCTCGGATCTCTTCTCCGGTCTTTTTGCGCACCTACCAGGATGATAGGGAGCCCACGACAGAAGTGGTTGATCTCAATAATCCACTGCGATAATCGAAAAAAGAATATTAGCATCGAGGTATTACTTGAGGAGCTGACCCGCACCTTTTCTACGACGTTGTCCAGGGAATCGGGAGTAGCAATGTCAAAGCATATAAGAATAACGTGCGAGTCGGGGTATGCCAGAGGACGCAAGCGATCATAGTCTTCCTGACCAGCCGGACACCATAACGCCAACTCGACATGCTTCCCATCCACCTCAACGTCGGCGACGTAATCTTCGAAGGGATTTGGGATTGATATCTGTTCACGAGTGTTATCTGTGACGCTCCAATCAATTAATATCCACATACCTCTGGGAATGTTCCCGTCGAGAATGTAACGAGCAACGCCGTCTGCGACATACCGTAGTCAGTGTCATTTGTGCAATCCGCATTGCGATATGTCCGGACAAACCTTCCCTGCACAACCGTCACCTACGATGACGAGTTTTCGGCGGATCAGAGCCATCGCGTCCTAAGATCCTCGACCGTTCGCGATAGTGGATATGATAATGCCAAAGTTGCTTGTAGCACACGTTCAGATTGGGTCGCTCGGAAAGGCCCGACAGCACCCCCACGTGTTGGACAATGCTCGACGTCGTTACTTTTGTCCTTTGAAAGGTTCCGTTATGTTTTGACGTCTGCCTAAATCGATCAACAGCACCAGCTCACTATATCAGTAAGCTTTACGCACGAAAAATGCTCCACTTCGGACTCACGCGCTCGGACGAAGGACGGGGGAATGCACACTCAGCATATACATCTATCAAACGAGAGGTTTTGAGTGGGCCTTCTCATAACAAGTTTGATGGTGCAAGCGATGGTTGGCAAGAGAGAGATGGTTGTGAGTCGGAGATGAATTCGCGTGACGCTCCAGCAAAACACTTGCTACATATATCTTCAACAGGAGTTACAATCCCAACACTGAGATCGCTACCGGTGTTATTTACAGTGTAATATATATCACAGTAGTATCACAGAGGACGAGTGCTACTAGAGCCAAACCCAAATACGCAATGAAAACCATCTCATCAACGCAACGCACTCTCCCGCAAGGTATTCGTCGAACTCCAAAGATTACTCCAAAGCTTCTCCCCTTCAAACCCCTCATCTCCATTCATCCCACCACCAGCACCAGGCGCCGCAGTCCCCATAATAACCGCCAAATCTCTCTGGCACTTTTGTAAAATCTTGGTAAGGTGCGCCAGCCCCGCCTGCTGCTCCGAAAGGATCTAAAATTTAAAAAAAGCCACACCATCAATCCCCCTCAACGTCAAAAAAAAAAAAAAAAAAAAAAAAACGAAATAACCCACCTGCGCAATCTGCCCCAACCCCTCATCATCAACAACAGCCCACTCCCCCGTTCCCCCACGTCCCCTCTCAATACTCGCACTAACAGCCCCAAGCAGCGCCCAAAGCTCATTCAACCTTCCTTTAACCCGTCCCTTCCTAATCTCATCCTCAATCTCCTCCAACTTACCCCTCATCTCCTCCTCCTCCGGCCTAATCGCCGACGACCTAACCGACGGAATCAACAAATGCAAATGCTGCACGAACACCAACAATCGATGCACGATCTGTGTTTGTTTTGCGGATGCGCGGAGGAGGCGCGTGGAGTTTTGGACGGCGTGGGCTGTGGAAAGGGATTCGAGGCGCGATTTGAGGTCGGTTAGTTTTTTGGTGTGGGTTGTTGATTGTTGGTTTTGGGCTTCGACGCGATCGCGGAGGTCGTCGAACCCGATGGCTATTACGGGTACCATGCTGTAGATAGGTTAGGTTAGAATTTCGTTGTTACAGACGGAAGGGAGGAAGGGTAGAGAACTGACCAGGATGGATCAGGGTTTTCCCGCAGTGCCTTTTCCCAGAGGGCGTCATTAGTAGCATTTGGCGGGCGGCCATACAAGTTGACTTGGTTCGGATCCACAAGATTGTAAAAGTTGTGCTGTCAACTCACCCTCAGTCTCGAAAAAAAAAAAAAACCAACAAAAAACGCGTACCTGAAACCGACACTGAGGAGAAGCAGGGTTCCACGCATTATATATCCCTTCAAACCTAGCAGTGATATTCGCATGCTGACTCGCAGGACCATTCTGCTGCGCGCCTCCCAACCCTCCAAGCGATCTAGACGAAAGAAGGCTCCCAGTAGGCTGTAGTGGCTGCTGCCCCCCGCCGCCAAAAGCGCTGGTTCCAAGGGTACTACCCCCAAAGAAATTTTTACCGCCGCCCAACAGCGGATTCGTGTTAGTGCTACCCCCGAATAAATTGGATTGCTGCTGTTGCTGGCCACCCCCGAACAAGTTGCTAGTACCCGTCGGGGCGGTCGTCGTCGTCGTACTCCCAAACAAGCCTCCACCACCCGGTTTCGCCTGGCTACCTCC
>NW_001890120.1:0-864 GCF_000143565.1 Laccaria bicolor S238N-H82 | reverse complement strand
GCCACTTGTTTGAATGATTTTATAATGTATCATGGAGGATCCGCTTGCGGGTATGGCAGTCTTGTTGAATAACAAATGTGACCTGGGCGCTTTGGATGATGAAGTACTATTCGTTCATGAAATGCTAACATCCATTCCAAATTGTAGGTATCCTGCACGAGTAGCTCATTCAGTCAGCATCGGAGATTTGACGAGATATATGTAGTGTAGATGTTTGCTCTGGGGGATGAATTTGCTCATAAATCTACCCTGGAACCTCTACCGGTCGCTTGCACACAAGATCGATTAACGGCTGTGCAACTTTCTCGGACCACTCCTTTGGTACCTTGTACTTCTCTGACCGGCGTTGTCGATAAAGTTGCATTACTTCCTTCCGAATGTATGTCGCAGTATTGCTGCCCTGATCATACCATTTTATCATAGCTTCAAGCGTTTTCTCATCGTTGATATTGAAAACGTAGACTTTCTCCATGATGAGCACCGTGTCTTCGCATTGCCGTAGTCAGCCTACTGATACCCATTACAACCAAGAAAACATTTACTAACCTGCTACCCGCTGTTCCCACCTACAGAAAGCCATCAAATTCGGGTGGGCATTCACCTCGGAGAAGTCGGATGATTGTCGGTGGCCTATGAGACGTCGGCTGTCATCCAAATGTTTTTCCAAGAGACGAATAAGCTTGTGGGAAGAAAACATATCAGTGAACTTGGTATTACAATGGATTGAATCGCTTACCTTGATCGGTGCTTGAGGCCCCGATGTAGAGTCTGTCCAAAAGGTATCCCAAGTCTTGATGAAAGGTCCACCACGAAACATCTTCTCGGAGTAATTTTTATGATAGTTCCCTGAGGAGATAACCGTTT
>NW_001890121.1:8677-9588 GCF_000143565.1 Laccaria bicolor S238N-H82 | reverse complement strand
AAGCGTTGGATTGTTCACCCACTAGACGTGTGGATGCCTTCAATAACCGGTGCGTTGTTTGACTGTAAGGGGCATATACAAATTGTATTTGGTAGTAAACAATTGTATAGCTCTTGAAATTGAACTCTGTCGCTGGACAATGTTGGCATTCTTTTATAAAACAGACTTGGTGGGAATAGCGATGCTATTCAACGTAAGTGTAATTGACGGATAATCGCTAGTCGACTCAGTGAAATGTGCAGGTGCTGAGCGGCAAGATAACCTGGATCGGGGAAAGCTAAGGACTACTTGTATTTTCATGTTGTAGTCTATGCCAATCCCGAGCAGAGCACCCAGAGAGTGATCTTTGGTGTTGCCTGTGTAACGCGCGGTAAGGTATCGGTTCATCTCTAGAAATAGAGTGGGCTTAAGGGACGTGCTACTCCCATTCGAAAGAATGCTTTGTACTGGAGCGCCTGCAACGCAAAGGTATAGAGGGTCGTGCTCTTCGGACGAGAGACTAGTAGGAAATGACTAGTCAAGACCGGTATAAAGGAATAGGGAACGTGAGCTGGGTTTAGACCGTCGTGAGACAGGTTAGTTTTACCCTACTGATGGAGTGTTATCGTAATAGTAATTGAACTTAGTACGAGAGGAACCGTTCATTCAGATATTTGGTATTTGCGCCTGTCCGATCGGGCAATGGCGCGAAGCTATCATCTGCTGGATTATGGCTGAACGCCTCTAAGCCAGAATCCGTGCTAGAAACGATGATGTTGGTCCCGCACATTTGACTTGTGTTANAATAGAGCTTTGCTCGTGTACCAAATCAGGTGGACTGGGCTGTCAGTGTGGAAATGCATTGGCAGTTTGTTCACGAATTGTAATCATTATATGGGCGGGGGTGAATCCTTTGCAGACGACTTGAATGG
>NW_001890122.1:0-9427 GCF_000143565.1 Laccaria bicolor S238N-H82 | reverse complement strand
ACATATTATAGGGCGATGCATGCCGACCGAATGATCAAACAACATATGGCAGGATCCTATACTGATGGAGCGTCCACTGAGCCATCGACGACACCCTCGCAGCTGTGTCGGCCAAGTGCCAGCTCATCCGCAAGGCTCACTCCGAAGGGTGGGTTGCAGAGGATTGTGTCTGCCCCTCCCATCTCTCAAGATATTTTGCCCGACTCGAATAATCCTCAAAGGCAATTCACACAGATTTTTATTTCTCTGCTAAGTATGTTTCGTAGAATAGTAACATGTGCAAGTTCATTACTCATCACGGATCTAGGCGAACATAATGCGGAATGCACCACTGTTTCTTGGACGACGTGGCCCAACATGGCATTCAAATTGAAGAAGGTCATCGTCGGGTGGGACTCCGATGTGGTTGATATAGCTTTCTGTAGGGCTTTCGCATATGGGAAGATCAGTAACAAGCAGTGGCGCCATCTCTCGAGACTCATTCTCGAAGGTGTTCTCACTATCAAAGACTGGACAGCAGGTAAGCGAGCTTTGTTCGCCAATTAACTCGTATGTATTCACGACATTCTTTAGAGCAGAAACAGATTCCTGAAACCGATGCTCGCTTTGGCGAAATTCCCGTCGTTCTCAACTTGCGTGGCTTGCCTATGGTGTTTATCAAAGACTCCTCCAACTGGGTGCGCCAGAACTGCAAAATTGACTCAGCAACTCCATATACGCCATGCGCTCCCTCTGCTGCTTCCTCTCCCGCTCTTCTTTCATCCAAGAAGCGCACCTACGAGGATCTGTCCCTGGTTACTGAAGAGAATGCAAGGAGAGAGCATCGTAGTGTTTCCACTCCTGCGCAAAATGAGATGGAACCGTCGGCAAAGCGCCAGCGTCACGTTACGTTCTCCTCTCTTCCGATGACCATGTTCTATATGAAACATCGGCAAGAACAGTTATTACAGAAGAGTACAGCTCGTCATTCACCATTCAACCAACCCTCTTCATCGTCATCGAGCCAAGCTACCCTCGCTTCAAAGCCACCTGCAAACCAAGTCACCAAGTCTATCTTAGGAGGTCGTTACAAGGGCAGTGACCAGTCCTAGTAAAAACTCTACTGGTTTCCTGAAAGATTGATCATGCATCGGTTATCCTATGATGAGGCAAGTCTTTTCTTCTTTCCATGTACTTCCACGATACTGATTGATCTCAAGACTGCTTGACTACTAAGCTCTTGAACTCTTCATTTACCTTGGCTTATATAACTTTTGACTTGTTAGCACCTTGAACACTTTCATTACGTACCATAACTGGGGTTTTTTTGGAGGGATCTTTTATTGCCCATAATGCTTCTTTAACTTTTGGACTTTTAACTTCCCTTTAGTTGCGACAATGATATTTCACAGTTTACTTTACTGATTGTCTTATAGTTACATAGATTACCCTACTTTGGCTTTAAAGTATTCACCATTTCTTACAGACTGAAGATATTATTGTCCTATTTTCATTCCTTCCTCAATAGATTCAACAACTTTCTGAATATATTTAATGTTTGGAATATATACAGGCTTTTAAATCTATAGTTAAATACCCTTCTGAATATATTCAGCCCTATAGATTTTATGTAATTCAAGGACTGAATATTATATAAAAGCTATACATATATTCAGAGAAGGGGTGCTGAATATATCACCCCTCTGAATATATTTAGTCTTTGAATCTATAGAGCTGAATATATTAAATATCCTTCTGAATATATTCAGGGACCTTTGGAATATATACAGTTCTCTAAATATATACAGTTCTTGGGATATATTATGTACCACTCTTCAGAATCTATACAGTATCTTTTCCAATCTATACAACAATCTTTAAATATATTCTAGGGAAAAAGTAAATATATTTAACATCTGTCTAAATATATTGGAGGAATGCCAAAAAGAGTGAATACTCTTCCACAATTATACAACAACTTCATCTTAAAGAAGAAAGCTACATATATCTGCTGAACATCCAAGGGCAGGCTTCAGTAGGTCCCCTCATGAGTAATTGTGAAAATCAGAAAGCTTGCTGAGTAAAAATCTCTGCTCAGTATTATTAATTTTAATTGCATACAATCATGTACCTCCTACCCCACTCAGTGTCTCTCTCACCATTATTAATTATTACTTAAATCTCTGCTCAGCTCCTTCAATTTTAAATACATGCAACTACATGCGCCCTTCCACACTCAGTGCTTCTCTCACTATTATTCTTACTTATCCAAATCTCTCCTCAGTATCTTCAATTGCCTCTTGAATCCCACTACCAGTTGTGAGTATAAGGTAGGATATTGGAAGGACATTAGATACAGCAGCTGGTAGGTTTACTCTTCTATTTTGGACATAGATAGGAACCCTAACTTCAGGTTCCTTACTTACTTTTTTGCATCAATACTACCATCTGTGCCTTACATCCTTTGACTAGTGCCCATGTCACACAAGCCTGAAGGGCTTTTGTTCTATCATCAACACATCAAGCCAGCTGAGCACCCTGCCATGTGCTCACTGGCAAGAAGTGAGCACTGACATGTTGTCAGCCATCCATGTCTTCTCCTCTGAATTTCACACTGAGACAAGTCTTTGAGCACTAGTATTTCAGTCTTGTAGTTTAATCCCACTATTACTCTGCACTGGCACTCACTTCAAACAGAAATTAGGCTCTTGCACTTATTGTTATCCTCCCAAAAAATGTGTGATGTGATTCAAAAAGGTATAAAGGCTACCATACAAATTATAAACCTGAGTATTGTAGGAGAAAATTGAAATAAGTGAGATACATTGTGTCAATGTCCCATCATCCCAGCTTCCCATGCCATTTGACTTCAAACAGAAATTAAGCTCTTGCACTTATTTTTATTCTTCTAAAAAATGTTTCAAGTAACTCTGAAAGGTATAAGGCTACTATACAAATTATAAACCAGAGTATTGTAAGAGTGAATTGAATTGAGATGCATCCACAATTTTCAATAATACAGCCAAACAATATGAATGGCTGGCACAAGTGCAGAGCATTGGTTAGAGGCTCTGTGTATTCTGATGTTCTATGCCAAATATCTAAGAGCAACCTTCATTACCAAATCTATAGTAACCTCAATGAAGTTGGCCATGTAGGGAGGACATCACATGACTTCATGCACAAATGGCTGGCACAAGTGCAGGAGATTGGTTAGAGGCTCTATATTCTGAAGAAATTTTCAGAGGACACTATTGTAAATTCTGATGCTCTATGCCAAATATCTAAGAGCTAGCTTTAATACTGAACCAGAAGTAACTTTGTTGTATGGGATAGGATGTATCAATGGCAAGAAGTTATTCTGTTCTGCTGAATATAATGCAACTTCTTTTTGGGAGGGTAGGACACCTGCCAGCTCTCAGATAAAATCTATTCAAAGATGAAAACTGTATAAAGCAAAAAAGAATTCATTTAGTAGTGTGACATTTTGTGACATTTTATGCTCTTGGCTCCAAAAAGATTTATTCAGCCTAAAAAATTATATCCAGTGGTGAAAACATAGAATATATTTAATTCAGAGTCTTGGCACTTGAAAGATTTATTTAGTGCAAAAAAATAGATTCAGTATTGTGACAGGTAATTGTGTGACACTTCAACTTAGAAATACAAAATAGATACAGTAGATTTATTCAGTACAGTAAATAAATACAGTACTACTATTAGTCATGTAATATATACTGAAATTACATGACTAATAGTCAGTAGTCAGTGGGTGACTGAAGTGATTCACCAATGCCAGAAAGTCTAGAAACTTCATTGGCCTCAGTTCTCAATTCAGTTTTTCAATCCCGTCCCATATCATCCCCTCACCTTGGGACTGTTAATCCCTCTCATATCTCCCTCCCGCTCAATGTGTTGGGAAAAAATCTTTCAGGCAAAGAAGATATTGAGATGGGCGCCCTTAGTGAATTATCATCGTCATCTGAAGACGAAGATTCTGGTGGGTTGACATGTTACCTTTTTCTTGCATTTATGATCCGATAAAAATCAATGTTTACTGTATTCTAGAGCATTCGCCAGCTAGGCCTGCGAAAAAAACAAATCCTGAGGTGCAACCGTCTGACAATGACAATACCGACGATGAAGGTGAGGCAGGAGCTGTGTTTTTGCTTTTGTTTTCTGCTGAAGCTCATCATTGCCAGAATCTTCATTGTCATCATCAGATGAGTCTACAGACAGTGGTGTCAAGAAGCCTATTGGGAATACCTCAGGCAACAGGGGTGGAAGGGGTGATCCTGGAAACTTGAAGAAACCCAGGGTTGGCTCATCAAAGGTAGACACTAAGGGACCCAAAGCGGAGGGTTCCCAAGCAACTGGTGGCAAGGATAATCCTAGGAAACGCTCTCGATTCGGTTCTATTGGGAATTCTCCAGATAAGCCAATCAATGTTGATGAGTTTCTCTCAATGTTTGAACCTGCAATACTGCACGATTATGTGCGTTTCATTTGATTTCAGTCTTGTCCATGCTAATCAGCTTTACTTGTGGGTGTGGGCCAGTGCTTTGCATGGCATGTATGAGTCCTTTCTGTGGACTCTAAATTTAATATTAGGAAATTGGTCATGTAATCACTTTACGATTTTCTGAGTTTTGTTCTATATTTGCAAATAGACCCTGAGCTCTGAGCCTAGCCATCAATATCATAGCAACAATGTGTGCTATTATTATTATTATTATTATTATTTCATTTTATAGCAAATTTTCCCAATTTTATAACTATTTTTCTGTTTATGGTAAAATATTCCCACAGTCCTGTTTGCATATATCTCAGGAAAGAGGATGGTTAGTTATATTTTGTGACCTATAATAGCATGCTCTATATATTTGTGATGAATTTCCTTTTTTGGGTTAAATTTCCCACAGTATCAGAAACACAGCCTCTCACTTAGCTCCATAAACAACAATTGTAGCCCCTTTCCTTACCTTTATAGATATATAAAAATAATGTCATGCAGACCATTCCTCATTGAGAAAAACACAAAATACTGAAAAAATTGGACACTTTTTGGAAATTGTCATGCAATATCTCAAAGAGCAAGAAGGCTGTAGCCATATTGCATAATATGACAATATTTTTACATAGTTGTCTTGATTTTCCATATTTGGATATGGACCCTGAATACTGGACACAGCCCCTTCAACACCATGGCAACAGAGAAGATCACTCTTAATTTTGGGATATTTTTTTCTGATTTTCTGGCAACTTTTAGGTGGTTTCTATATTTAGACATTGACCCTGAACCCTGAACACAGCCTCCCCACCTTACTAAACAATATTCTGATTTTTTACATATTTTTTGCTGATTTCTTTTACCATTTTTCCTGATTTTATGGCTGCTTTTCTGTTTAAGGGAAAAGGTTCCTGCGGTGATGAAAGGTAAATGAATCAATCAATCAATGAATGAAAATTTTGCCTAAGTCCTCAGTTGATAAAGAATGAGTCTTACTCGTAAACTCGTAAGGACTCATAATTTCTGATATTTAATGTTGCTAAACTCTTGGAGAGGCTGTATTCAGGGTCCAGGATACACTTCCAAATATGGGAATCTGCCCAAATATAGCTAGAAAATGATAAAGACATTAGTGTCTACAAGTTTCTTTATTTTTTCCTCATTTTCCAGCTATTTTCTATCAGTTGTTTTTTTTGCTCTGCCTATATTTAGATATGGACCCTGAACACAACCCCTTCAACATCATGACAACAGCAAATATCATTCCTATTTTTCTTCCCTTTTTTGGCTTACTTTATAATCATTTTACACAATCTTTCTGGCTTTGTTCTATTTTTAAACATGGACCCTGAACCCTGAACACAGCCCCTTCATGATCATGGCAATGGTGAATACCATACTTATTTTTCACTTATTTTTTACTGCTTCTCTGCCTATCTGTTTCTATTTTTCAGACAGCTTTCTATATTTGGATATGGTCCCTGAACCCTGGACACAGCCTCTCCAACTTACTAAGCAATGTTCTGATTTTCTACACATTTTTTGCCAATTTATATGCCATTTTTCCAGATTTTATGGCTGCTTTTCTGTTTAAGAGAAAAGGTTCCCGCGGTGATGAAAGGTAAATGAATCAATGAATGAAAAATTTGCCTAAGTCCTCAGTTGATAAAGAATGAGTCTTACTCGTAAACTTGTAAGGACTCATAACAAGTTCACTCTTTTCTATTGGAAAAATTTTGTAAGAGAGGCTCGAAATCCCTGGATGATTACAACAGAAAACGACACATCAAAGTCAGCTGTTTCTGATGAGAAAGAAATGCCAGAGAAAGTAGTATTGCAAAAATATGAGGGAATGTACATTGGATTGTCAAATGTTTATGATTATATTTACCGTCCTATTGCTTATGAGAAGATGTCTTTATATGACTGGATAAGAAAAGCAAAAAAAGAGAAACACACGAAAGAGGAGCAGCAGGAATTCGATGCTCACTATGACAAAAATGAAAATGAAGTTGAATCTGATGATGAATCAGTTACCGAAGGAGAAGATGAACTCAATTTCTTAGGTGGTGGAGCAACTACATGTGATATAGAAGATGAATCAATAGATGAATTGCTTGGTGAAGATTCTGATGATGAACTTAACAACTATGAAAATTTTTACAATGATGAACCTGATAGCCAAGAGTTTCTACCTGATCACCCTCAACATTGCACACACAAGGTAGTTGTTGTTGATGAGGAGAATGCTCTTATACCAAATTTTGTTGGCGGAGGCTTACCTCGCCGTGATCAAGGTGACAGAGAATATTACTGTTCTACTATGCTTTCTTTGTTCAAACCTTGGCGAAATGGCAAAGATTTGAAACTAGAAGATGAGTCTTGGGATGAAGCTTTTTGTGGCTATTCATTTTCAGCAAGACAACTTGAGCTTATGAATAATTTCAATATCAAGTATGAATGTAATGATGCCAGAGATGACTATTCTGCACAGATGAAGAAGAAAGGTGAAAGAGAAGGAATACTGGGCTCATGGGATGACACTGGAGGCAAACTTGATGCTAACTTTCCTGACTTTGGTGAAGATGGTCCATTGGATGTTGATGAATCGCTGTATATGTTGGGAGACCCCAATAGCATCAATAATCAGAAGCTTCATGAAATGAAGAGAATTGAGAATGTAGTTCAAAATGCAGGATGGCTTGATCCATGCATTGGCAATATTGATCCAGTGGATGTAAACTTCAAGCCAGAAAAAGAACGAACTGGATCTCAGTGGAATGTTCTTGTACAGTCACTAAAGAAACTCTTTCTTGAAACACGTTCAAAGAACCTTCCAGTGGCTAAAGCAGATAAAGAAAGAAATGGGACATCACAAAATGAAGTGGTTGTAGATGATATCAGCTACTTGGACAAAAAATTCAAAGCAAAGAAAGAAGAAGAACAGAAAATGATAGATGACATTGCCCAAACATTCAGTTTGAATGAAGAGCAGGAAAGAGCATTCCGAATTGTGGCCAACCATGCAACTATGAAAGAAAGTGAGCAACTTAAAATGTATCTGGGAGGTATGGGTGGAACAGGAAAATCTCAGGTTATAAAGTCATTAATAGCCCTCTTTGATAAACGTAATGAGGCACATAGAATTATGATATTGGCACCAACTGGATCTGCTGCTGCTCTATTGAATGGCTCAACATATCATTCAGCTTTAGGTGTAAAAAGTGTTTCCCGAAGAAACCATAATGAGAATTCAACTATGGCACAGGTCAGATCTCGTCTAGATGGTGTAGACTATATTTTTCTAGATGAAGTGTCTATGATCTCATGTTATGAGCTATATAAAATAAGTGCACAACTGGCCAAAGGAAGAAACAATATGGATGTACCCTTTGGTGGAATTAATATGATTTTTGCAGGTGACTTTGCACAGCTTATGCCAGTCCAAGGCCAGGCCCTTTACAATGGAACTGTTGGCACATCAGTGGATGCCTCCATGTCAGAACGTGGGCAGCAATCTGCTATAGGTAAAGCACTTTGGCACCAAGTGACTACTGTTGTGATGCTACGAAAAAATATGAGACAAAATACACAATCAGTGGAAGATGCCAAGCTAAGGACAGCTCTAGAAAATATGAGATATGCAGCATGTACTGTTGATGACATTATATTTTTAAGAAGTCGTGTTGCAGGAAGGTGACCTAACCAGCCAAAGTTGGCTGACAAACGTTTCAGAAATGTCTCTATCATTACTGCTCTGAACTCCCAGAAGGATCGAATTAATGAATTAGGTTCTGCACGTTTTGCAGCAGATACTGGCCAAACACTTACTGACTTTTACTCTGTGGATACACTGGGGGTTGAGTGTGATCCAGTCACTGGGAAAAAGCCTCATGGAAGACCTAAGAAAACTGCTGTATGCAAAACTATCAGTCCAAAGCTTCAAAATTTACTTTGGAACTTGCGCCATTCTGCCTCTGACCATGTTCCTGGAAAACTTTCACTGTGTATTGGTATGCCAGTTATAATACGAAATAATGATGCAACAGAATTATGTATAACAAAAGGTCAAGAAGGTCATGTCGTTGGATGGGATGCAAAGTTGGGCCCAAGTGGACAACAAATCCTTGAAACTTTGTTTGTAAAGCTTGATCGTCCTGCCAAGACAATCAAGATTGAGGGATTGCCTGAGAATGTAGTTCCACTAGTAAAGAACAGCAGGTCTATTGAATGTATCTGTCCAAGTGATGTTACTCTCACTATATCTCGTTCTCAAGTGTCTGTGCTGCCCAACTTTGCAATGACGGACTATGCATCACAAGGAAAGACTCGTCCATTTAATGTGGTGGATTTAAACAGCTGTCGTAACCACTTATCTTACTATACTGCTCTTTCTAGAAGGTAATTCCCACTTTCTCGATGGCTTCCAGAACCTTGTCCAGGTGAATGATATGTTCTTCATAGGATTTGGAGAATATTACTATGTCATCAATGTAAACAAGGCAGAATAACCATAAGTAGGGTGCCAAGATCCCTTGCATGACCCTCTGGAAGATGGATGGACCATTTCTCAAACCAAATGGCATTCTTTTGAACTGAAATAACCCTCTGTGTGTTCGGAAAGCAGTCTTCTCCACATCCTCTTCATGTAGCTCCAACTGAGTGAAACCTGACAGAGCATCTAATGAAGATAAGACCTGAGTGCCTGACAATGAAGAAAGGATCTCTGATTGACCTGGGATTGGGAATTCGTCGGGAATCGTAACCGCATTCAGCTTCCTGTAGTCGACGCAGAATCTCGGTTTACCATTGCAATACGCAATGACTACCGGCACACTCCACAGACTGATAGAAGGGTCAATCACGTGCTGCTCAAACCATTTATCCATTTGTTCATCCATCACACACAAGTGGCTACCACCTTTATCAAAAACTAAG
>NW_001890123.1:8185-9355 GCF_000143565.1 Laccaria bicolor S238N-H82 | reverse complement strand
GGAAACATCGCATCAAAGGTTAAAACTCTGGTCAAAAAAAAAAAAAAAAAAAAAAAAAAGGTGATGCTTACCCAGTCTTTCCCGGAGTCCGCTTGGTTTGGAATTCGTATTCCTGGACGGTGGGGGTGATGTTGAACTGACCATTCGTGACATTGACCTCAGCACCTCGGTTGAAGAACTTGGCGGTGATGTGCTCGTCGGTATAGAGGGTGTTCTCCGACTGAACAGTAATGGCGTGAGGGCGGCGGGCCGCAGTTGGGTGAACTGGCAAGACCGATTCGAGTTCGGACTCAGGGGTATTGTAGCCAGAGGTGTTTTTGTTGAAGTTGGGGGCCATGGTTAGGTTGTAGAGATGAAGTTCCGAAGGTGTAAGGGGGGAAATCAAAAACAGATAAGAAATCCTGCGGTCGAGTGTTTACTGCCTCTATGAGAATTGTGGGAGCTGCAGAGTTGGTTCGAGTACATGCAAAGGTTGCAAGTGACTCCTGAGTGATGGTTTGTCCGAAACCTGAACGAGTCGAGACAAGGCAATGTAGCTGGGGAGATTATCAGCGACGAGGATGGTTTATATAGGTTTTGGATGGAAGGTGGGTGGGAACGTTGACGAAGCAGGTATGGTAAGAAGAAAAGGGAGACGAACGTCTCTTCAATAATCGTGCAACAATTTTTATGTCACCATCATTTTTCGAAGTCCGGTCCGGCAAGGTGACGATCAGAACTTTTCAGGGTGGCCTTCAGGGTCCGGAAAAATGATTAGATTTCTCCTGATTCCTCCGATATCTGTTGATTTTGGCTGAACCCCTGTTGCCAATTCCCTCCTCATGTTCGAGGTAATATATTTGTGCCCTAGAAACCCAGATAGCTCTGTAGAAAAGCGGCTAGGATCACGCTACACGGAAAGGGCTGGAACTTGGATTTTTCTCAGAGCAAAATGTGACGCTGAGTACCAACGACCCTCTCTCCTTGTGACGCCAATCCTGACAGATTCTTCTTCAGACTGTAATCAATAGCAAGTAATGAATAACTAGAAGAGAATTTAGAAGAAACTTTGGCTTCGATTTTTGCAATATGGAAGTCGTATGGGAACAAGTCACGCAACCGGATGTTTTTATTTTCCACAATCAGCGTCTTCAGCACTCATTCCACTCGTGACATTGATCGTGGAAAGCC
>NW_001890123.1:0-3293 GCF_000143565.1 Laccaria bicolor S238N-H82 | reverse complement strand
GCCTTCTCAACGCCACCATGACCTCTTTCTGTGCCCTATCCGTACGTTCTATATTCCGGAGCATCTCTCCAAGAAGAGCAGCAGCTTGAAATATCTCCTCGTTCAGCGCATTAACCTTCCGCACAACATCCGTAGTAGAGAGCCTGTCGGCTTTACTTAGGAACATCTGGGTGCCCTGCAACTCCTTGCCTCTGACCTCCAAAAGTGCCTTCGCATCCGCAAACTGTACTTTAACAGCCTCAAGCTCGTCCTTCAAGTTTCGGTTTTCCTCGAGCAAGCGATGGACCTGATGGTCTCGCAGTGCAATAGGGCCTTCCTCCTCCGATCTGACCACACCTGCAGGCCCTTTGCCGCTATTCCCTGCTTCAGCAATCGCATAATGTCGAGCTTCTGCCTCAGGTGCTCGGCCTGAGTCGACGCCAATTTTGCGGAGCTGACCAAGAGGGGCTTTATCGGCCATATCCCCATGTCTGCGTCCCCGAGTCGATGTCGATCCCGTGGGAGAGTCTGGTGTAGGTTCCTTTCTCTGTTGAACAACAAGATTCATCCGTTGCTTATTACCTGACGATTCAGAAGCGTTGTCAGTGAGTCCTACAGACCGCAACGGCATTGAACGTGAAGAGTAACCTGGACACCTTCTCGGAGAATGAAGGGGGGGGATCGATATGGGCGCCAATCAGAAAGAAGAAGGTTTATGGCTTATACAATTCTTGTGCCAAATACTTGCTTTCATCGGGCGTATATAATGAGTGGTGTGGCGTCCAGACAAAACTCCGATGACCTACAGGTATTATTCTCATCCTCGCCGGAGTACAGTCTCGGGAAAATCCCATAGATCTCGTGTTGGAAAGTAGCTCCCACCGGACCACGCTCACTGGACTACGACGGACTCACGCGACACTGGATGCATCAAGGTCAAGGACGATCGACTCTCTTCAAGTAGTGCCGTCACAGTATATAGAAAGAATCGTAGTCCCAGAAAATCCCTCCGCTTCGAGTTGGGTCGAACAACCTGGCGGTGATGCTCAAACTAGAGGAAGGTCCAGCATCCTCTGACCCAAGAGACATCCTTGGACCATTGGTGCGAACTGCTCAATCGGACTCGAAGCCTTGACCCTCTTCACTCTTGACAGAAGGCGCTCCTGTGAGAACAAGCGGCGTCTGCCCTGACCCAAACTTCTTACACGAAACTTCTTTCATGCCCTAACCACCTGTTACGCCACACCTCTGCCTTTCCTTGTGCTCCCTCGTCTAAGGCGCTCAAGGCAAGCTCGCGCATCTTCACCCGCGTCCGTTCATCTGCCAACCAAAATTGATGCCAATGCCATTCGCACCAAGTCCTGCTTGAGGATGGGTAGTGACCAGCCAGCGTGGACGGAGGCGATGGTGTCGTCCGATCATCCCGTGAAAATGTCGGATAGGGGGAAGGCTTTTGTGAATGAGTGTTCAGGAGAGGCGGAGGGTCAGGTGGTAGTCGTGGTAGGTATTGTATGTGAGCGACGTGAACCACCAGGAAAGAAGCCTAGGATGAAGCTCAGGGATTAAAGATATTCCGGAAAAGAGGGTGAAGCACATACCCTCGCCGGAATCCAACTATTCACAAAATAAGTGTACCGAAAGCCATGAGCTGAGAGCCTATCGTCACAGTGAACGCCATAACATGACGGAATTCAACCATCTGGAGGAAGATGCTACCAGGTTCCACAGGAAATGCGAATAGTTCTGACGAACGCTTCCGCGAGATGAATGACACCACTTGTCAGTGCAACGCTCGAAACCCCAAAACATCAGCACTGAGGCTTTGTCGGTCACGGCAATAAACTGGAACCTAAAGATAACCTAATCCGCGATATCGAATACGCCTGACACCACGGTCACTCTAAAGGACACAGTAATCAGTATCTTCTCCCCATGATATAAAAAAAGCGAAGCCAACCTAAAAATGCCCGTTCGCAACCTCGTCCAACGCCTAGAACGCTACACCTCCGAAGTCGACACGTCTTGGGCGCCGACGGTGACTTCATGCAAGTAAGAGAGGAATGGGTAACAGACGAACCCGGGAAAGATGAAGGTTTGCGCAAGAGGATCGGAACCAGAGTCCAGCTCGTTTTTTAAGCTCCCCCCGATCTCCAGATGGAGGGGGAGGTTGAAGGCTGAACTGAAAAAAATCACAACAGCGGGCTTGTTAGACAAATAACCTCGACTGTGAGAGCGTGATATGTAACATAGACTGCTTAGCCTCTTCAAAAGCGGTGAGGTGGGTTCAAACAAAATTAAAAAAAGCCAGAAAACGACGTACCGATAATGTATAAACTGCAGATTTTCTCGGTCGAGCACGAGCGATAGCTCATCGGGTTTAAGAAGATCGGGTTGGAAGACCCCACTCAGGAGCATCTCTGTCTATCAGACGAGTTCATCGCGATCTTGTGCACAATCACAGCCCGAAAAGGGTTCTCAGCCTCCTCCCTCGTTACAGGAAAATTCCGTTCATCGGCAACGTTGGCTGGCACTCTCAGAAAGCCACTTCTCGGGATGACAATCCCATGCGCATGGGACCACGTTTGAGGCACCCCGTTCGTCAAGGCTCATTCGCCCGCCTTCAGCCACGACACTTTGGGAAGGCGTTGCGCAACGGTGTGGTTTCTAGTACCACTGGGCCCAACACAATGATGGTGATTTCGTTGAGAGTGGGATTGCGGGCAGCGGGGACACATACGGGATGCCGGAGATGCTTCACAGCATTCAAGTGAGATGTGCCCCATGCTGCAACATCGAAGCACGCGTCCGTCGACAACGATTATCTGGAAAAGCTCAGCTGTTACATGTTACTTGCAACTTGACAGAAATTCGAAAAGTCAGCCAATCGGTAGCTGAAAAGCTCTGCACCAGAACGGCGCCCTACGTATGGAGAAGAGATCAGACACTGACTCGGGTAACAGTAGAACATCGACACACCGCGACCCTTCCCTGGGCCAAGTTTTGCTGTCCTGAAATGCTTTCCCCTATCGGAAAGAGCAGACTCGCTTTGCGTTCCAACTCGAATGCAATGGAAAGATTTCCCTCCTACATTTCCGCGACGAGCTCCACGTGGTAATCTTGCCGTCCATCATCATCCGTCAGAACGAAGTGTAAATTCATCAACAAAAGACCAAAAATCCTCGCTGTTGGCGCTGAAAAAGTCTGTGAGAACGTCGACGTAACTATTACATTTGGAGGTGAACGCAACTCGTCCCCAATGTTCTTCAAGGCTTCGGAAAAATGGCGCAGATTTAATTTGAACCTGGTGGTAAAAG
>NW_001890124.1:7458-9300 GCF_000143565.1 Laccaria bicolor S238N-H82 | reverse complement strand
TTCCTTCCTACCACCACCATCACCATCCACCACCACCGTTTCAAACCACGACCGCCCGCGACATCGACAACGACGACGACGACGCTGACGCTGACGACGCGTGACGAGGGCCCAGCCCAGGTAAGTGGGAACAACCACCCCACCCACTCTCCTTTTTAACACAAACCACAGGTGCCACGTCGCGACGTGGCAACCAGACGGCGAACGACGACATCGGTCGTCGTTCGCCGTCTCTGCTCGGCCACGAGGACTCACCACCACGAACAGCCCACCAACACACCCCACCAACGTCAACGAGCGCCCACCCCCACGAGCGCCCACCGACGAAAACGAGCGCCCACCGACGAAAACGAGCGCCCACCAACGTCAACGACCTCACACCAACGACGACCAGCGCCCACGAAAACGACCGCCCACGGACGTCCAGCGACCGCAAACGACGTCCCCGCCCACGAAAACGATGTCCACCGCCCATGAACGACGCCCACCGCCAACGATGTCAACCGCCCATGAACAACGGCCACCACCAACGACGTCCAACGCCCACCGCCCACCAACGACGTCCCCCGCCCACGAAGACGACGTCCGCCGCCCACCGCCCACGAAACAACGTCCGCCGCCTACCGAAAACATCCGCCACCCACCGAAAACGTCCACCGCCCACGAAACAACGTCCCCCGCCCACCGAAAATGTCCGCCGCCCATCCACGAACACAGTGACGAGCCCAGGTGAGCCCCCCCTCCCTCCATCATTATTCCACATCACACCCTCCCCCATTGCTCCCCCTCTAATTGCTGCCCCCCTCTCCACCTTTCCTTCCCCCTCCATAACTCCCCACCTCCATCACTCTCCACCCCTCCCCTCCCTCCTCATTCTCCACAACTCCCTCTCTCCACAACTCCCACTCCCCTCCATCACTTCCCCCTCCCTTGATCACTCTATATCTATACCTCTCCCTCCCCCTCCCTTTAATATTATATGTAGTAAAATAAAATTATGTAGTCTGTTTCAATACACCTTAGTTTTCTTCATTTATTAGTGTTTAAGTTGGAACTTTGCAGATTAAGTCTGGACTTGTGATAATATGATAATAATTGTGGAATTGGGACTTATTCCATCTGAATTCCATATGGAAAAAGTATGGATTCCATCTAAAAAAGTATGGAGTCCATCAGCTATTCCATGGATTCCATCTGAAAGAAGTATGGAGTCCATCAGCTATTCCATGGAATCCATCTCCAGAAAGTATGGAGTCCATCAGCCATTCCATGGAATCCATCCCCAGAAAGTATGGAGTCCATCTGCCATTCCATGGAATCCATCTGGAATTCCTGGAATCCACCCCCCTTCCATGCATTCCATATGGATTAAGCCGGGGAGGGTAAAGTACAGTCATCAAGTTGAGTACCTTGCAGCATAATATGGTAACTACAGAATGTACTGGGAGGAATACAGCTCCAATAGAGGCCATCAAGCACCGTGATATAAGATATTCATTAATTCCTGCCATATTTGGGCATTTTTTTGACATTACTTGAATTACCGTTGACCAACAATATCCTAAAATCTACAGTATGTCTAACATTGGTTTCACACATTCTATGTATCACACCATTGAGACGGAGCCACCTGCCCTTGATGCGGAGGGCTTCGCAATCTGTGGTAGCTGTGTATCCTCATCAAATCCTCATATGCAAACAAGGTGTGCGAGACACACTGGGTAAGTACATTGTATTATGAGAACTGAGTGATTTTCCAACTCATGTTATTTGCCTAGTTCCATCTAAAATGTGTGGAACATGTGCAAGCACCCCGGAATTTGCCTGCATGACTTGTGCAAG
>NW_001890124.1:0-1487 GCF_000143565.1 Laccaria bicolor S238N-H82 | reverse complement strand
GGTCGTGGATTGTATACAGGAGGAGCTGACAGACAATCCAGCCAAGCCGCGCCCTCAAACTAGTTTACCATTCACACATCGCGTTCTCGAGACCATTGCTACTCACATTGATCAACCTGGCGAGGGCCCCGCCACTTCAGTTTCTGTCAGGCAAATAGAGCGCCGTGAGGCATGTTCACAAGTATTTTTTTTTGAAACTTGACTTTTCTCAACTGATCTTCTTGCCGTCATATTTCCCTTTTCTTGTTACAATCTTGGACATTCCTCATATATACAACATATCTCTTATAATGTACTTAGTGTATGTCTAATAATTTCTTGGTGTACGAGGGTGACGTCTTAAACTCGAGCATGGATTGGACAAGTTGAACCATCACGTGACAGTGCAGCGAACTTCAGTGTAGACGCAAATGCTGTTTTGCGTGATCTTCCACTCTAAAATGAGTGCAGGAGGGATACGACGATGGCCTATCCATGTCGAAAATACGTGGTGTGCACGGGTTATGCCGGGAGGAATGGGAGGGCCAAAAAAAAAACTAAAAAAAAACATATCAAATACCAACGTGAAAAACATATCAAATGAACAAAAGCCGAGGGTGATCATTTCGGAACCTAAAAGTGATTGATTAGTGCGGTAGATGCCAGAGAGAGAGACCAAAAGTAAATAAAATAAAAACATAAGAATGCGGAAAACTTATCAAATGATCATTGACATGAGGAAGACATACTGCGGCTGTTTTTGATGCGTGTATCAAAACAACGAAAGGTAAGTACATCAATGGAGATGACACCTGTCTGGCTAATAATAAACTCACGGGAAACATATTTGATGGGAGAACCCTGCAGAAATATATTTATAGAAGAGGGGAAACATATTTGATGGGAGAACCCTGCGGAAATATATATATAGAAGAGGTAGAACCAGGAACCACGCGGAATTACATTTGATTGCTGTAATTGTATGGATCAAACAAATTCTGGGCGGAAATGCCCATTTTTCCCCCAGTTTCCCCCATGGAATGGAACCCAGACTTTTGGAAATACTGGGTGGAACCAGTGTCTGTGAAATAGGCAAAATGGGATTAATGCACCACATTTTGGTCAATTCTTACAGCCTGGGCTGCGGATGGGACGATTCTAGAGACTGAAGCGGAGGCATACGTTGTCCCCAACATGACAGTGCCGATTTTGCTAGGAGAGGACTACCACCTCAACTACGAGATCCACGTCTCCAGATCAGTGACGGAGGGATCATTCCTTCACTTCGCAGGCACCCCGTACTCTGTACCGGCAAGGGGAGTGAATCGGACCAACGACTTTGATCGACTAAGGAAAAGCGCTCATCATATCTCGTCTTTCGTGAAAGCCAAGACTCATAAACGAGCTAAGACAAAAAGGCAGCGCAAGAAACGACAAACACTGGAGGACGCTCACCTTATCAAAGCAGCAAGAGACTACCGCATTCGCCCACACGAGTCGTGCAGAGT
>NW_001890125.1:7883-9268 GCF_000143565.1 Laccaria bicolor S238N-H82 | reverse complement strand
CCCAGTTGGATTGGGTCGAGGCCTTAGCTTTGCGCAGGGCGAACGCCCTTGACGTGCTGATTGGCGCGTTCCACGCCAGTTGTGTGGCTTCCTTGGCGATTTCGTCTGCCCTGTCATTGCCCTTGATGTTACAGTGGCTTGGGCACCACTCGATTTCGACTGTGTGGGTTGGACTGTTGTCCAGGAACTTGGTCATCTTGCGGTGGAATTTGACTGCGTATAGCTGCCCTGGTTGTGGTTTTGGATCGAATATGGCCCCTGCCGCCGCCGCGTTGTCGACAAAGTAGTGTACGCTCGTTATTTGTGGGTGGTCCTTGATGTATTTCGTCGCCAGGTCTGCTCCCATCTTTAGTCCTGCCATTTCTGCATCGTATACCTCTGCTCTCCCCCCCAGTCCCATCCTCCCCACGAAAACCTCCTCCCCTTCATGGAATCTGACCGCTCCCGCTCCTACCTGAGGGAAACCCTTCTTCTTCACCATTGACCCATCCGTGTATATTACAAGGCATTCTTTCTTCTCTGCGAGGTGTTGGTATTTTTCTTTGTGGCTATCTACTAGTTTCTGTTTTTCTTTTTTGTCTTTTGTTTCTGGTTTGCATACGTTAATCTTGACCTGACCATTGAAGCTTGAGCTCGTTCGTCGCCAGGGTGCCACTAGGTAGGGGTTGATCCTTTCGTGGGCGTGGCACGTGTGTTTTGCGATGTCAAGTAGGTTTGTTGTTCTTGCGCGGTTGGTGGCTGAGTTGTTCTTCAGTCTGGGCTGTAGTGGTGGGGGCATTGTCTTCTCTCCGACTTTCCTCCATGGCTGCGGGAGACGTTGAATGATTGGGCTGGAGGTGCTGAGCTTGTTGAATCGGATGGCACAGCGTTTCATGTGCAGGTTTACTTGGTGTCTGATGGGTGGGATTGAGGCCTTGACTTCGAGTGCCTCGATAGGCGTGGTTCTAAATGCCGCGCATATCAGCCTCAACGCCCTTCTCTGTACCTTCTCCAAGGGTTTTATCTGGTATTGACAGCCTGTCCACCAAACTGGGCACGCGTACAGTATTTTGGGTGACACACATGCCAGGTAAAGGTGTTGTAAGTGTGTTTGGCTCAGGCAGCGTATTGTGTTCGCTAGCATCGTTAATCCGCTCACTGCATTCTCTCCCCGGGCGGCGAGGATGGTAGCATGTTTTTGGAACCGTAACTTGCGATCGAAGTAGACTCCCAGCCACCATACGGTCGACTCGGGCTTGACCGTTCTGCGTTCCCCATCTCCGTCGTCGAATGTTATTGAGGGGCTCCCGTCTTTCTTTCTCCTGGTGTAGTGCATAAGTTCTCTTTTCGCGTAGTCTGGAGATAGCCCTGCGCCCTTAAGCCACACTTCTGCCTCGTTGTACGCT
>NW_001890125.1:0-1702 GCF_000143565.1 Laccaria bicolor S238N-H82 | reverse complement strand
CTGGAACAGCGTCCTCAACCACTGTTTCCCAATCAACGAAGGCTACCTCATCTGTCCTCAACTCCCCCCGGCTATTCAAGTCCACGCCAGTTACAGTACTAACAGAGACACCAACAATTTCATCGTCACATTATCCGTCATGAAAAATGACGAAACCATATTCTTCGTCAATGCCAAAGCTCCAAAATATCTTGGAAACACATACGCAAGATTTGCAGCCGATGAACAAATACGAAAACGATTCTACCAAGGGTTCGAGAGTTCGCCCTACAAGATGCACGGTATCAGTGCCTTTGGCACCAACGTCTCTTTCTACGAACTGGAAAAGGAAAATGCTGATGGTCACTGTGGCATTATCAGGCCCCGGCCAGCTGCAAAGTATTCGGAGCAAATTCTTGTGGATGTGATACCTAAAAATCGGTGGGATCTCAATATACTCGATGAGCAAGGGTATGAGAACTTTATGGAAGTTGTAGAGGAGGCCAAGGCTTTGGAACTTCATGAACGTATGTGCCTACCTATTCATGTTTTTTCAACTCGGTGTGCTGACTTTATTGCAGCTGCCAGCAGCTGCAGTTCAACAATCGTAACCGGGTTCAATTCGAATTCGAAGTGTATCATGGTCATTTTACCAATTATCATTTCCGTTGTAAATCTGTTGGAATCGCAAAGCTACCGATGTCCGTATGACTCAATATGCCTACTAGTAGCTGTTCGATTGCTGTTCGAACACCATGCTCTTGCGCCTCACCCGGGCCGTCCCAATCATCATCTGCTCATAAAAATAGATTGTCAATTTCCGATGATTGAAATGAAGAGAGAAATAATCTGATAGGATATGATATCAGCAAGCTCTGAAACAGGACCATATCTCCATTTCTACGACAAAAACCCCGATGACACACTTTTTTTGCAAAGAATCACCACATAGTTAGGAGTCAATAGGTCGCGGTCCGTAATGCATGGGCGAGCAAAAAATGGACTATCATCACCAATTAATTACACATACAGCATTGTATAATACGACAATAAAAACGTAGTCGGGATCAGAGCGCGGAGAAGGGACAGCGTGTGTAGTTTATACATTTTCTTGGGGGATGCGGACAACAGAAGATGAGGTATGGAGGAGAGTGTGGTACATGGTCATGATCATGATCACGGGAGGGGAAAATCGGCAAGAGTAGCGGTCAATAAACCTTTTAGATGTGTGTAGGGTTAGAGGTTTCAGAAGAATTAAGGATTAGGGAGGACATTGCAAGGGGATATAATATGGCGGGATTGTTGGGAATGAGAATGCGAATCTTGATGCGACGGGCATAGTAGCCAGGATATCAGAGTGAATACAACGATCAATGATGGAGATGCGACGAGAGCAGTGGGATCTAGCACAAGAAAGCAAAAGCAGATCAAACGAGGGCTGCAGACTGGAGGTAACCTCGGAAGATTGAGTCGCGAACTAAACAAGACGGTCAGCAAAACAATCCAAGGCGCTGCAATGGAGCCTACCGTTTCCAATGATACGCTGCGTCGCCTTTGTGTCCTTGACGTCAAATATGAGCAAGTTTTCAAGATTTCGCCGAAAGATAACTCACCACTACACTCGTAAAATGAGTATACAGCACCCGACGATTCTCATTGTTTCGTCTATGAACCTGCGAGGAAATGAGCACGGAAGTATGAACGACGTCTCGTAATCGTGACC
>NW_001890126.1:6443-8903 GCF_000143565.1 Laccaria bicolor S238N-H82 | reverse complement strand
CCTCTCCCCGCATCTTCCGTTTTTGTCCCCCACCCTTGTTCCTCTTCCAGGGTTGAATGCAAAGGAAGCTCTCCCCCCCTCCGAAGAGTCCGATAGGAGACCTTGCAGCTCGTCCACGCGCGCGGGGGATGGCGCACGGCTCTAGCCGTTTTTTCCTAATGACGAGGAGTTGGGCTGTTGATTGGTGTGTAAACTATCCGACAAAGAAGCAGGGCGCAGGCAGGGCATGCATGAACCCAACGCAATCCAAGACGTGTCGGTACATGAGAATGGTGTTGTCATTTTGCAGGAGAACTTGTTAAGTTCGGAAGGGGAGGGAAATTTGAAGGGAATGTGATGGTGACCAATCTGCAACGTCGTCGCTTCACCGCCCCTTCAACGACGTGTTGTCGTTGTGCAAGGCTCTGCGGAAGGTGGTGTCAGATTGATCCCTTGCGTAGGGTGAAGCAGAGCATACCTCAGAGAAACATCCGTACGCCAGGAAGAATGTGGAATGAGTACAAGATAGAAGTCGTGTATGTGGGGTAAGGAAGGAGAGAGGGGGTAAGGCCTAAGGCCTAAGGTCCGGCCTTGGTCGGAAAAAACGGCTACGATGTTGCAAAGGATATCTGGTAGCGTTGTGATGTATTCGTGCATTGAAGGTCTGAGTAACAAGGTTTAGTTTACGTTGTGAGAGACAATGATGGCGATACACACCTCGCTGCTGGGGGCACTTTTCAATTTTCAACGTCTTGAACGTATCAACCGTATCTTCGAGGCCTGATGCAGTTGTCGACTCCGAATCCCCAGTGCTAAGACGGCGATCACAGTAAGTTAGACGTGATCATTATAGTTATAAAAACAAGATACTTACTTCATGGCCTTGCTCGGTTGATGGGCTGATGCCACTTGTCGATAGTGCAGGTCCTTGAGTACGTCGTTGATGGTGGTGGAAAGAAAACAAACGTTGGTCAACAAATTTGATTGACGTCCATCATCTCCGCCAACTTCCACCGTTCGCGCTCCTGGAATTTACGCTCGATGACATTTGGGACTTACAGCTAACGAGGTATCGATAGACCAGATTCCAAAACGCTCCGCTTAGTGATTTTATTTACTTTTGGAGCTGTCCAAACAACTACGGCCCGCCATTTGGCGGGCATTGCTTCCCACCCCTTCTCGCTTGCTACGTACACCGCCTGTTGTACGAAACATTGGGGACAGCTGGGAATTTTAAGCTGACACCAACATCATTACATGAATGTAGAACGGCTGTAGAGTGCAGGTTGGGATCACTCTAATGGCACAGTGTCGCCAGCTTTTATGTGGTGGCCAGCTATCTCGGCCGACGTGGAGTCAGCAAGAAATGCTTGCGAAAATAAGAGGCAAAAGCTAGAATTGAACCCGAGACCTCTCGGACACAGATTTGAACCGACCACCATAACCACTACGTTATCGTTCCTTAATAAATGGTGATATCAGAGTGACTATGTTATGACAACGATCACAGGGCCTACCAACAGAGGCAACGGAAACTGGACTTTGAATATTGTCGCTTCCCATCAGACCCTGAATCACTCTGGTCACACAGTGTCATTACAGTGTTTTGCATGTGAGATTGGAATCCAAATCTCACGAAAAGTTGTTTGTTCTTGTATTAGTTGTAATGTGTGATGTTGCCTTCCTCGGTGTCACAGCGTTGAACGTTGAACGTTGAACTTCCTCTGCCAGAGCGCTCTTAGTGAAGGTCACGGGTAGCCGATAAAGGATCTAGTCTTCCGACTAGATCCATATTTTCTTCAAGTGGAGGAGTCCCCTCCCTTGGAACTTGCTTGGAACCCGCATTTACGTCGATGATTGAATGTTGACTCTAGTGTTGCCGTCGAATCGAAGTGACTTCGAGGTCACCTTAACTCCCATCAGTCACAGACCACAAGAACAAACAAGTTTTCGTGAGATTTGAATTCTAATCTCACATGCAAAACACTGTAGGGAGATCCCAACGTGGCGACGACAGTGGGATCACATCAGGACCTGGGAAAGTCATGTCAAATGCCTGATCCCTGTGCGGACAAAAATTTGACGAAAATCCGAATATGCCTGAGGACTGTCCGGACAAAATTTTGGAAATTTTTTGGAAATGCCTGATGTAGATGTGCGGACAAAAGTGGCTCAAATCTAGAAGGCCTGAGCCGATTGCGGACAAAAATTGGGCCAAAACGTTTGGAAATTTGGAAATGTATAGTCTACTATGATATGTTTTCTGGCCGCATCCGGTGTAGCCAGCGTGTTGTAATTTGTAATTTCGTGCCAAATCCCGATTCGAATTCGCTCTTCTCACTTCGCCTCAGTTCCTTCGGACACTGTCCCACGGACCAGGACCCTGGATACAGATGGCGAGGCTTACAAGGATAGTTAGATACTCTCGAGAGTCAAGATTTTAGTTTACATTTAGCCTTCACATATGTCTGGAGTAGCCGC
>NW_001890126.1:0-1067 GCF_000143565.1 Laccaria bicolor S238N-H82 | reverse complement strand
CCAGCATGAATAATCTTGCAGTCACATATTCAGAGCAAGGAAAACATGAGGAGGCTGAGGAGCTGCAGCTGAAAGTCTTGGATCTGTATACAAGGCTGTTGGGGCCAGAACATCCAGCTACATTGACCAGCATGAATAATCTGGCAGTCACATATTCAGAGCAAGGAAAACATGAGGAGGCTGGGGAGCTGCAGCTGAAAGTCTTGGATCTGTATACAAGGCTGTTGGGGCCAGAACATCCAGATACATTGACCAGCATGAATAACCTTGCAAGTCACATATTCAGAGCAAGGAAAACATGAGGAGGCTGGGGAGCTGCAGCTGAAAGTCTTGGATCTGTATACAAGGGTGTTGGGGCCAGAACATCCAGCTACATTGACTGGCATGGCAAATCTTGCAAGAACATATTCAGACCAAGGAAAACATGAGGAGGCTGAGGAGCTGCAGCTGAAAGTCTTGGATCTGTGTACAAGGCTGTTGGGGCCAGAACATCCAGATACATTGGGCAGCATGAATAACCTTGCAGTCACATATTCAGAGCAAGGAAAACATGAGGAGGCTGGGGAGCTGCAGCTGAAAGTCTTGGATCTGTGTACAAGGCTGTTGGGGCCAGAACATCCAGATACATTGACCAGCATGGCATAATCTGGCAGAACATATTCAGACCAAGGAAAACATGAGGAGGCTGAGGAGCTGCAGCTGAAAGTCTTGGATCTGTGTACAAGGCTGTTGGGGCCAGAACATCCAGATACATTGACCAGCATGAATAATCTGGCAGTCACATATTCAGAGCAAGGAAAACATGAGGAGGCTGGGGAGCTGCAGCTGAAAGTCTTGGATCTGTATACAAGGGTGTTGGGGCCAGAACATCCAGCTACATTGACTGGCATGGCAAACCTTGCAAGAACATATTCAGACCAAGGAAAACATGAGGAGGCTGAGGAGCTGCAGCTGAAAGTCTTGGATCTGCGTACAAGGCTGTTGGGGCCAGAACATCCAGATACATTGACCAGCATGAATAATCTTGCAGTCACATATTCAGAGCAAGGAAAACATGAGGAGGCTGG
>NW_001890127.1:7656-9250 GCF_000143565.1 Laccaria bicolor S238N-H82 | reverse complement strand
CGTGATGAGTCGCCTCCTATGATAAGCTCCTCCCCCGCACCATCCTCGACGGTTCCCTCAGGAGCAGCTTCCTGTCCCTCTTCTTCTTCCTACGATTCTTCAACAATCTCAAAGCCCTCCTCTTCCTCTTCCTCCTGCTCCTCCTCGTCGAAGATGACAGCTACTCCAACTCCCTCATCAATCTCAGCGTCCTTCTTCTCTATGTCGTGATCGGCCATTGACTCGTCTTCAGCGTTGTAATCCGTTATCTTCTTTGAAAGGCTGACAAGCTGTGAGAACTGCTCACTCGGGATGGGACCAGTGACCTCCTCAATCTCCTTCTTTTTGTCGAAATCTTTCATCCCCTCGTTTTTGAGTGTCTCCAGCACCGAATCAGCAGCGCTCTGCACAATGTCCTGCGCCTAGTCCCCGAGCGCAGCGTGAACGGAAGAAAGAATAAGTTCGTAGACTTCCCACGTTTCCGCGGTCCGTGGACGATACGTGAGGCCTTCAACATCTTGCGTCGCCTCGATGATGTTCGCGTACCCAAAGCTGCGGCAGTTTCAAACTTGCGTTTGGCTGTTGGCCTCTCAGACCCATCGTTTTTGTCGGAAGACTTTTTCTTCTTCTTCCCGAGGTCTTTTGGGGCCTGTCGTACGACTCAAGAGCCCATTTCCCGAACGTCGATTCGGCCAGCAAGCGAAGTTGGCGCACCATCAGGTTCCTTGTCTCGACGCGGCAGAGCTGACCTATCCGAAAGATGTTTTCCGTGGCCAGCCATCGTTGTCGTGGATGTGGGCGTGAATAGTTGTTGAAAATTCTGAGCGGGGGCGAAACAAAAATAATCATTAGAACTAGACGTCACCTGGCAATGTGCGCCAAGTCAGGGTGCAGAACTGTCGCTCGGTGATCGGACCATCCCCTTTTGGGATGGTGTCACGTGCTTTCGCGCCCTTCCTCTTGCGCCGTCCTCATTTCAGGTCGACCGCCCGTGACCCCGTGCCTGATGCGGGCCTCAAAGATGAAGAAGCTTCGTTGGAGAATGCCACTCAGCAAACTCAAGAGGAGCGAGAGCAGATTCTTCAATGGGTGAGTGCATTCTACCGAATCTACGACCTTGTCTTTCAAGTCTAGTAGTACTAATTAATCATGTTAGGCAAGAGACATTGTCAAGAAATATCCCTACCAGCCACGGGCAGTGCGACGTGAAGCTGCTCATGTGAGGGAACTTTCCTTTAGTGAATGAAATCACTAAAAGATACCACAGCGTCGATTGAATTTATGTGAACTAGGGGGGCTCTGGCAATAGAATGCCAGACCTATACCCGGTTAGTTAGTCCAGCTGATGGTCTTGCTGATGGTCCGAAAAAAAAAATGGAGGTCTCGACAACTAAAGCTCAGAATTCCTCCTGGACCTCCACATGTCAGTGGTGACGGCCCACGAGCATTTGATATCCTGTACAGTCGCGGACAAACAAAGTCGCCAAAAAAAATAAACTTTTATTGATACCTCCGAAAACCATCGGGATCGATAGATACACACTTAAGGCCCTTCCTGGTAGTGTTGCCGCAAGGAAAGGTGCCTTGAAGGCAAGGTCACCTTGAGGCGATGCAA
>NW_001890127.1:0-2616 GCF_000143565.1 Laccaria bicolor S238N-H82 | reverse complement strand
CGCCCTACTTAGGTACATAGAATGTCATTGGTTTTGGTCAAAAATTTGGCCAATTTAATGGCTCGTGGGAAAAACTTCTAAGATGTGTTTTTCGACGTATTTCGTCAAGTTGATCACAATTCTGAAGTCAAATTGCCGAAATTTTCATTGGTTGCCAAGTTATCAAAATTGTCGACTTTGTCTGTCCGCGACTGTATCACGGTCCACTACCTTAACTTTCTACAATCATTCATTGACGGCCCCATCTCACAGGATTTCAGGGGGTGCCAAGGTCCTGGTCTCTGGAAGCATAACTGACTGACTGCCACATCTTTGAAAAATGGCAAGATGGCCACACTGTTGCTATATGTATGGTAAGGTGGTGGAGTGTGAAGCTTCATAGTATATACAATATCTGAAAATTAAAAACAAATTAAAAAATACGTGACATAAAATAGTGGAAAGCGGGCAAGAAAAAAATTTGTGTGTTTAACAGCGAAGTGTCAAAAGCAAAGAAAGCAAGAACAGTACATAGCAGCATGATGGGAAGAGTTGGACAATACTAAGATTTGCTTCTTGTGAGTGTGACCTTTGGGCCATCGGTGTTGATGTTGACTTTCTTCTTCCTCATGCCACGCCGACTTTCCAATGGGTACTCACATCTCAGAGATCGGCGTTGGCACTGACTGTAGGGCTGTGAATGACTGATTGTGTTGATCGTGAAAAATTTGGGACTTACTTGCAAGTCTTGTCCTTGCTTCCTGGGA
Source organism: Laccaria bicolor S238N-H82 (assembly GCF_000143565.1). Lineage (NCBI taxonomy): Eukaryota > Fungi > Basidiomycota > Agaricomycetes > Agaricales > Hydnangiaceae > Laccaria > Laccaria bicolor. The sequence goes on along the minus strand of NW_001890127.1, from coordinate 1,870 downwards.
TGGGAGCTCCACATGCAATTTTCCGACCTCTGCAGAAGAGGCATGCAAGTGGTGGTTTCTTTTCCGCTGGACATTTAATTGGAAGAGCGGTCAATGGCATCAAGGGTCGGGGCGACACAGAACGATGAGCCCGCCACACTAAAGTGTGATGTGATGACGGGGCGTGGGTCTGATAGTCGCTTTGACGTGCATGAACACGTGGAGGATGGTCGCGAGAGGTGACTCTAACCGTCGGTTTCTGCAGGGCCGTGCGATGCCTTCGAGTTGGTGTCATTGAAGCAGGCGAATTTGGCCAGGCAGGCTCGGCCATTGTACAATATTGGGGGGTAGGGTCAAAAGGAGGGGGTACTTCCGTTATCGTTGAAATCGTACACTGGAACTTTGCAGGACTCGGAGCGGACATGATACGGTCCACCACATGTGACTGGATTTTGCAACAGGGATAAGAGCAATGCTGTGACTGGGTCGGGCTCCGAAGTTGATTGACCTGCTGAAAGGTGTTTAGGTCGGGTCGACTTTCCGGAGGTGGGGTATAAAATTGGTTGATTTGTACAGGTTGGTTAGATTGTTGTGAATCAAGGTTCTGGGAAGGGGTTGTCGGGTGGACGGCCATAGACTGGTTGCTTGCATAGTCATAGTAAAGATTTGGGTACTCAACTTGCATAGAGTCGCGATGCGGTGAAGGTTGTAACGAACGAGGGGGTTCGTAGCAAATGCCCTCTCCAAAGCCATAGTTTTCAGCCGGGCCATGGCCATGGTTCAACTGGGCATCAATTTGAGCCTGCCTGGCCGCCCTTGCCTGAGGAAAAGTAGCATAGAACTCTTCGTCGGTTTCGCGCAACGTCTGGGCAAACAAGGAAAGAGGTTCTGGTTCAGATTGCTGTTGTGATGGGATAAGATGAGGCAAGTAGAGAAGAGAAGGGTAGATAGATACCTGGACGAAAGAGTAAGGATAATGGTCAGATGGATTCGCCATGTGGGCAAAGTTTATGAACAGTACTTTTGAGAGGGTAATCACTTCACTCGATTCGCTTTGATGACACGATTCAAGACCCTGACTACCCAGTTACATAAATCCTACGTACTTACCAACGACTATGCTACCCACACTGGCTCATCCTTCTCCTCAGACGTACTATATCCCTCTCCTTCACTGCTCAGTGCCGCCCATGTGCCATTGATCACCTCATTCCCTGTTGGGATTTTGGCACCTCGTTGTCGGAGAAACCCACTCTCCTACAGTGTCTTGCATAATGCTTTGCAGCACGAATTTTTTCAAATCGTATTTGATTATATTTGTAGTGGTCACAACCAAGGCCCAACGAAATTATCCCTGTCCGGAATAGGCCTGAGTGTGACATACTAGGTCCAGTTTAAACACAGCCAAATACAATTTCAAAAATTTCACGCTGCAAAGCATTATGCAAGGCACTGTAAATAAAGGTTGTGATTACGGATTTCAGCGCAGGTGGAAATATTCTCATCTACCTGAACCCAGTATAACATCTATGCATTCACGAAGTCCTTGTATCCTCTCCATCTGTGATGCCGAGGATCGCGGGTACTTATGTTCAGTGAGTGTGTCGGCCTCAGATCAGAGTCCACGACACAACCTCATGCTGAGAATCCATCGTTGGCCTACCAGACTCACGCAGCGGCCTATTTGATCGGTGGATGGCCTACCAAACTCAGTCGCGATTCGCGAAATGGCCCGTTTTGTGCCGTCCCTGACCTCTTTTGATGGGTTTCATCTCGCTGCTAGCCATCACTCTATGCATGGTGCGACTAGGCCTCCAACTGATTCAGACTCTGATACCTGATGCAAACCTGATGGGAATGGGAATGGCCCCTGGACGCAACTTTGATAAGG
>NW_001890128.1:7233-9351 GCF_000143565.1 Laccaria bicolor S238N-H82 | reverse complement strand
CTTTACGCTTAATGTAATGATGCCTTGTGGTAATAGGCGGTGTTTGTGTTTACGGTTTTTGTTGTTAGGTTTTTGGTAATTCGATTCCATTGGATACATTGCAGATACGCGAACCTGGAGGGTCGAAGAGCACAATTGATCGAGGCGAAAGTCATTTAAGAGGTCTTTTTTGTGGTCTGATGGTTCCGTGTGTTGCCTTGCATCTGCTCATCGGAGCTGTAGGGGCGGGAGTCATTCACCAGCGAGACTTTGGAACGCACTGATAAAGCATTCGCACAATCGGGTGGAATTCATTATATATACTACCTCGAGATGCGAACGTCAAGTTTTTGGGGAAAAAAAGAAAAATCATATAGTGGGTCAGGAGTCTAAAACGCTATGCACGTGGATAGGTTTCTCTCCAATCCTCTAAAAAGATCAACGTCCAGGTGAACACGGGCCAGCCGCTTTCCGGAGAGCCAATTCGAGGTCGGCCAAGTTTGTTCAAACGTTCAACCACAAACATGTCCAAAGCCCTCCTGATACCGATCCATCATCTTCCATCATCGTCATAAATTGACGTGCAGCTGGAAATTGAGGTGAGTGTGTCTCCTACTCGTTTCAACTACATAGCCTAAAAAAGATCACTATATGCGGAATATGCCAGAAAATGGCCCCCCTCCGTTTCGAGAATGAGAATACCCGGAACGCTTTATTTCAGCAAGTTGCAGGTTTGGAAGCAGAAATGGCGCATATGCGGGCCCTCCTCCTTCAAAAAGAAGAGGAACGTCTGCGATTATATTCTAAAATAAATTCCCTATCCCTATTCGATCAACTTCCACCAGAGATCAAGACTGAAATATTCTACAACACTTTGAACCAGTCAACAGGCTGCTACGACTCCATGGGAGTGACTCCCCTTTCTCTGGGAAAAGTTTGCCATGGTTGGAGAGATTTCGTTTGGTCAACTCCAATCCTTTGGACAACCCTACATATACGGCTGTCGACGGATAACTACGAGACCCAGGCCATTCTTCTCCGTGACTGGCTGTCCAGAACCGGAGAATACCCCATCTCCTTTTATCTTGATACGGATGGGTTTCTGGAGACGCGTGATCATTCTCCGATAGAAGAAGTTTTGACCCTCTTTGCGTCTGTCTCAGCACGATGGAGGGAAATAGAAATCTCTTCTCCCGACCTTCAAGCTTACTTTGATGTCATTTTCACCGCTGAACAATCCCTACCTCTTCTTACTACTGCTACCGTTTGGCTAGGCGGGATGGAAGAAGAGTTCAGTCTACTCATGATGGCCCCACAACTCTCAGAACTTCATCTTTATCGCCCCGTTCTGCGCAAGGTGCTAGCTCCATGGCACCAATTGCAGGTGTTTCTTGCATATCGCTTATGCGTGGATGAGATTCGGCTTTTTCTTCACAATGCGCCTCAAATAGTCCGCTGCACCTTTACAAACATTGAATCATCCATTCTGGAGCCTTCATTGCTGTTCCATCAGCCGCTCCTGTTGGAACATCTGCAATATCTCGAGCTCGATTTCAGGAATGTAAATGTTAAATCAACTTGGATTTTAGGGCAAGTCAGACTTCCTTCTTTGCGTGAAGTCTCCCTCCGCAACCCTGTGCACCCCCCCCAGGACGCTCTCCCGTTTCGAATTACAAGTTCATTTCAATCCTCGCCTCTCTTGGAAAAATTTACTTGGAGTGGCATGATCATGACTGATCATGATTTGATTCAGGCTTTAAACAACATTCCGTCAGTGAAGGATCTATCTCTGGACTTCCTCGGTCATCACCCCTCCAGCAAGTTACTCACTGAAACATTGCTTCAACGACTCCACTTCCCTCATGCAGAAATTCTTCTCCCGAACCTGCGAAGCTTCACGTACCGTGGCCCCACTTCACTCAGTGAACACATGCATCTGTTGCGAGATGTGCTTGTGTCCAGATTCCGAAAGTGCGCTCCGCGAGCCGCCGAAGTAGTCTCAGAACGAACCACTGTAGCCCAAATCAAGTCGGTGAGCGTCACGAGCTTCTCAGAGTTCGTCGTCAGTCCGGATATACAAGAAGAACTAAACAGCCTTGTGCAAGCAGGCCTGGAATTCTCGTTAGCTTTCGATCCGAT
>NW_001890128.1:0-1010 GCF_000143565.1 Laccaria bicolor S238N-H82 | reverse complement strand
AACATGTCAACCGGCTGTTACGACTCCAAGGGAGTAACTCCCCTTTTTCTGGGCAAAGTTTGTCGTGGTTGGAGAGATTTTGTGTGGTCAACTCCAATCCTTTGGACAACTATACATCTACGGCCGTCGACGGATAACTATGCGGCCCAAGCCGTTCTTCTCCGTGACTGGCTGTTTAGAACCCGAGAATACCCCATCTCCTTTTGTCTTGATACAGAGGAGTTTCTGAGGACACGCGATAATTCTCCGATGGAAGTTTTGACCCTCTTTGCGTCTGTCTCGGCACGATGGAGAGAAATAGAAATCCCTTTTCCCGACCTTCAAGCTTGCTTTGACATCATTTTCACCGCTGAAACATCCCTACCCCTTCTTACTACTGCTACCGTTCAGCTAGAAGATGCGGAAGAAGAAGAGTTGAGCCTACTCATGGCCCCACAACTCTCAGAACTTCATCTTTATAGTCCCCTTCTGCACAAGGTGCTAGCTCCATGGCACCAATTGCAGGTGTTTCTTGCAAGTCAATGTTGGGTGGATGAGATTCGGCTTTTTCTTCACAATGCGCCTCAAATAGTCCGCTGCACCTTTACAGACATTGAATCATCCATTCTGGAGCATTCACTGCTATTCCATCAGCCGCTCCTGTTGGAACGTCTGCAATATCTCGAACTCCATTTCACGTATGTGAATGTTGAATCAACTTTGATTTTAGGGCAAGTCAGACTTCCTTCTTTGCGTGAAGTCTCCCTCCACAACCCGGCGCACCCCCGCCAGGACGCTTTCCCGATTCAAATTACAAATCCATTTCAGTTCTCGCCTCACTTGGAAAAATTCACTTGGAGTGGCATGATGTCTGATCACAGTGATTTGATTCAGGCTTTGAAAAACATCCCGTCAGTGAAGGATCTATCTCTGGACTTCCTCGGTCATCAACCCTCCAGCAAGTTACTCACTGAAACATTGCTTCAACGACTCCACTTCCCTCATGCAGAAATTCTTCTCCCGAATCTGCG
>NW_001890129.1:5945-9195 GCF_000143565.1 Laccaria bicolor S238N-H82 | reverse complement strand
CGACAAAAAGCCCAAAAGATGGAGAGAAAGAAAGAAAATATAACAAAATTGATAACTTTAAAGGTTATAAATTCGAGGCTGCGTGCAGTAGGCGGCGAAGTTGTTCTGAGAGATAAACGCTACACCGAGGGGAGCCAGGATATCGAAACCCAATTTCCTGGAGCCAAGGCAGACTTTGAGGACCTCACAGCGGTTGCGCTCCGTGACAGCGGTCTCAATAGCTATACTTCCCAGTGGCTGGCGTGGATCTGATGAGGAGTATCGAAGGACAAAGCTTGGGGCATCATCGATGAATTGCCACTCTTTATCGACCGCCCGAAGATAAGTGGTGTTCCCAGAGTCTTGGAGTGAAAAGTTGAGATAGGGTGAAATTTGATAAGTCCCTGTCATGCATGGGACGGGAACTGAAGTTGAGTTTATTGTGGTTACGCATTGCGCTGAGATGGCATTGTTTTTTCCGGGGGAGGCGATTGATACGGATTGGATGTTTGGTCGGAGGTCGGCGGGAACGACCCCTTGTGATGCTGCGCCGGCGAATGAGAGCGTTTGGGTTGATGCGTTTGGGTCGTTCGTCATTACGTAGTCGAAGTAGTGGATTTTGGCTGTTGAGTCTGGGGTTTCGGGGTAATAGAATGACATGAAAGGCTGTCGAGAAGAACCAAGTGAGGGAGATTGGATGATGGCTTCTCCCGCGAAAGAGTCACAGAGGTGTGTCCATTGGTACTATAAGTGTGATTCGTGAGCAGGGGTATTCGCGTGAACACATTTCGTCTTACCTGTTGGGCGAGAGGCAGGCCAGCAAATGGGGCAAATAATGGGCCAGCGCACATGGCGAAGGCAATGGGAAGGACGATTGTGAGATGGAAGGTCCTCTTCAAATACTTGATGAATTTCTCATATAGTAACTTGTCCATTGGGGACGCTGTCGTCATTTCACGGGTCTTCCACCATCTTACGAGCTCAAAGTAACTGGTCCACACCAGTTCCACTGACGTACACTGATTGACCGTGTCAGGGCGGGTAGAGCGATGAGCGCGGTGAACATACGACATGGAAAATGGTTTCCACAACTTGTGGTGGGCGGTCACTATATTACGGTGGTTGGGTTTTGACCCTCCTTCCACGTCTGAAATCGAGGAGCGTCAGAGTTTGTCATTCGCAGTTCGGACGTGACGGATACGAACATCCCAAAATCCAGGCGGCTTGAAGTGACGAAACGGAGAGCCACACAACGATGACTGTTTGACGACTTGAACTTTGACACACACACAGTTTGGTGTTCGACTTACCACCTAGCCATTGGAGGGGTGACCAGGAAGCGCGCCGTGTTTCCAAAAGATCTTGTTTGCAGGAGTTTGGTCGCCCAGTCAGTAAAAATCGGACACCAGTATAGAGATACCGGGGCAGGCTCTTGAAGTAATTGCATATATCGGTCGATCGCTTGATGAGTAATTCGCCGACGGCAAGGAAGGGCGGTATTATAGAGAAGACTGAAGTCACCTAGAATTGCAATATGGTTAAACGCAGACGGTTATGATCATCGGACCATTATTACCTGGCCATAGTTGAATTGATAACCATCGAATGTTAACCCTCTGGCTATGCCAAGGGACCAACTCCAATGAAAACACAAAACAACGAGGAAAAGCATCCACGGGTGAGACTGCGTGATAATGGACCTAGCGGTCTCATGTTATCCCATCGAGCGTGTTAAGATCAAATGACCTACCAACACGCCATCGGTACATGCCAGACGGTTAAGAAAATTCGCTTCCATGTTGGGAGACCTAGCAGTTCATCTTGCCAGGTTTGGTATTCATAAAATATGTCGTATCTGTGGCGAACTAGATAGATTCCGTATATCCAGAGGCCTAGCGACACCATTCCCAATCCTCCTCTTTCCTCGATGTCGTTTATTAAATCCCGCTTACCCATTAAGGACGCCGATAAAATTGGATGCGAGTTGGAACTCAGTCCACAGAGATAGTGTCATTCCCCGGCAGAGTGGACTATTGCTGAAGGCCTTTGTGTAGAAAGACGTCATGAGACTCACAAACAGCCAGAGAAAGGGTAGGATCAGGCCGAGGTACCGCACAACGGCCTTAGACGACGCCAGCTTCTTAAAAAGAGTATTCGGACGGCGGAAAACGTCTCGAAATGAAGAATAGACAAGGTAGACTGTTATCGGTGAAGCAGTAACGGCGACAGCATAATGAGCATCGAACAAGGAGAGGTTCTCGCTCCCAATGCTTGACGCCGTTGCGATGAGAATGGGATAGACTTGCGATATAAGCATAAAGATCGAAGTCTTGAGGTCATCCTCAGGCTCTGACCAGCGTAGGAGGATCGCTATTATCTCGAGATGTGGCATATGTTTAGAAAGTTCCGCGAGGGTAACTTACGAAGAAAAATATTGATGGCCATATCTGTGTTTATACATACGTCAGAGAAGTCGCCCATTTTTCGAAGACACTGAACATACTGGACACTCCTACTGCAATTCCTCCTACATCTGGGTCAACGAGGCCAGTACGAATCGTCTGAGCAGTAAGGCAAGGATCAGGTAGACTAATGGAATTCATGGTCGAGTGGATTAGAGGAACTTTGGTGTAATAGAGATGGAAGAGGCGGATATTTGGGGTTTTCCTCAACTTGATGTTGTGCGGTTGTTACCATATCTATAGTTGTAATGATTGAATGTGTGTTCTCATGATCTACGCGGCAATGTCAGAAGTAAGGGGAGGAGGAACTAATAATGTTACTTGCTTTGGGCTGGCTTCGGACAGCCTCGACCTCGATTTGGGAAAAACTGACGATCGTGAGGCAAGATTTCATTGTTTCCAGGTACCCGCGACAATAAGATTGACATCTGTCTGTCCTTTCTGCGGATTCTCTCGTCATTTGCACAACATTTCCAATTTTACACTGCCCTGTGAGAATATTTAATTTTAGGGTACGTACGCGGGGCAACTCGAGTCGTGTCCAATTCATTATCAATCGACACCTGACGTTAGCTGCTTTAAGAAAATAGTGAAGGAATAAAACAATCATACTTTTGTACAACGCTCACGAGAAAACGGCAGATAAATCATAGGCGCCGAACAACGTCTAGGTGTGAGGCTCACGACCACCAAGCCGAGTTGTTTGGTGTAGGACAGCCTTAGAGAGGGAAAGGTGCAGACTCGACAGATGAGGCTTAGTGAAAGACATGCAAGGCCACTTACCTTGAGGCAGCGCAAACGACTCAACT
>NW_001890129.1:0-1760 GCF_000143565.1 Laccaria bicolor S238N-H82 | reverse complement strand
CTGATGTTGTCGCCTTCTGCTGTTTCCGCGCATACATTTCGGGGTTATTGATCNCCTTTCACAGCTTTGTCATGGATACACGCTGGAACGGAACAGCTTCCCGAAAACTTCCTATACGCGAGCTCACNCACTATCTCCACCTCAACGTACCTCACAACTCCTGCTCATCACTTTCAACGTCCCAACCCCTCCACGCCATCATCGCCTTCTGCTAATTGTTTGCCCTGTGTCGAGGCAGGGACTCAGAGTACGAGTTGCTCTTGTCTTTCGGATGAAGTGGCGTCCATATTGCCGTCTACACCTCGCCTTTCCCTTGTCGGATGAATACCTGCGGCATCGTTCTTAATCCACACACACACCCCAATTCAATAGGATCGCCTTCTAGAGACTATTGGCATTTACGGTAGAGGTGGCTACTGGGACCTACTTTTCTGCTGTGGAATCAACATCTTGGTACATCCTTAGATGGCTGTTTATAGATGCTCCATTTGTAGTTGTCTCTCTGCATGCGGACCCGGCGGTCGAACTTCATTGGCTGTCCACTTGGGTTGAGAGCTGCTGAAGGACGGGATCAGCCACTTAGCTCTCTATATCTCAGCCTCTTGGTCCTAGATGAACGAGGGGACCGATATCGTTTAACATGCATGTCGTCCCGGTGAAGTCCACCCGCCCTACAACCAAAATATCTGGTGCATGTGCGCAGGGGCGCGACTTGTCCGCACAGCGGGCCCTCGGGGTCCTGCCAGACGCCGCCTTATGTATGCGCCTGCCTCCTCATGCTGATCTTGTGGTTGACGAATCGACCTATAGCTAGCTCTTGAGCTAATGTCTCAGTATACAAGATCACGCATCGCATGGTTATGGAAATTCCGGGAAGATTTGCCGGCTTTCTTGTGATGTGGCCGTCGCGGCTCTCGCATGTGTTTCGAGGTGTCGATCCCCTTTGACAAGTTCAGTTGAATCAACGTAGAACCCTTCTTATCTCCACGTCACTACTTCGATCGACTGCAAATCTTCCTTATCCCCCTTCTCGTCATCTACCCAGATCCCACTCCATCGCTCCCACTTCCCCTCAATCGCCACCTCCTTTCACTTGCTGATAGACTGCATCGGCTATTTCAGCCTCGGACCGAAAGTCCACACTACCTGCCTTTCTCGTCGGACCGACGAATTTTTCAACATCATTATCATATCCCAAGATTGTGCAGTGGAAGGAGCTCGGGAGGAACTCACAGATAAATTATGTGGCGAGCTCGGGGACGGCATAGAACTTGGCTTGGGAGACAAATACTTCGGATTGTAAAGGTAGAGTACTAGGTATATGCGAAGAAACGTTCACGAGATGTCTGAGCCACCGTGAGATGTGTTTGAAGTTGAACAACAACTTGACCATCGCCCTTGACGTCGACCTTGCGTTGGCCAAACAACTATTGCTCTGTTTGCCCTCTCTCGTTTTGTAGGCTGGCGATCCGAGGGCAAGGGCTGCTTTCTCTGGACTGGAGAACTTTGGTGGTGCGTTTGCTTTCTTCCCCTGGCAGGTTCACCTTCATATATTGCCTGTCCAATATACGCCACAAATTTTATCGAATCTTTACTCATGTGATTAAAGTTCAGCGGTAACACAACGGTAATAAGTCAAGAACAATATTTAAATGTCTTCCCTTCCGAGTCCCTTTTCCCTGAGATAATCGGGGCTCTGAGCGCCGTGAGATTAATGTCTCATAGTTGAAAGATCTTGGACCGTCACCGTTGAGGATTTT